>NC_133768.1:117836656-117853500 GCF_036562045.2 Rhinolophus sinicus
TAGCCCAACAGGAATGAGACAAAAGCAGCACTGCCTGCCCCAAGGCACAGGCCTACGGACTCATCCGGCTCAGTGGTGTGGTAACACCCTCGCCTCCCCCTCCCCCCAACGCCCCCACCAAAACAGGCAAAGCAGAAAGCACAGGAAGTGGAAGAGAAGGGCTGAAAATCATGCTTCTGGGAGAGGGCCATGTGCCCATAGTGACCACAGTCTTCCTTGAAGGCACCAGCTATGCTTCTGACTCTGCTGGATGCAAAGGGGCTGAGGGCCTGTCCCACCCACGCCCCTTCAGCCCCCCCACCCCGTCCCCGTCGTCCCCCTGTCTTTCCTCCCTCCTACATCTGATCTGGCAGGCTGAAGGCGGAGAGCACTGTGTTCAAGCAGTGGATACATTTCTGGTATGGGACATCCTCTCTGTTCCTGTGTCTCTTACTCCCACCTCTCCTGTGGTTTTCATTCTGTCTTTTTTCTTTCTTTTTTTACCTTCTTTCCTCTGAGCCTCCCAGCAGGCTCAAGCTAGGGGTCTGCTTGCTGAACAGCAAGAGAGCAGAGGTATTCAGGCAGATGATGAGTTGTCATTTGGGGGGTATGCCATAGACAGGGATGGGTCCAGAGGGGTTATCAAAGCAAGAAGGGTGAGCCGGGTGACGGTACCCATGGTGCACATCAACGGCAGAGGGTTATGTGTGATGCCACACCTGTGAGAGTCAGGTAGACAGTGGACAGGTGGTTTGGGGCCTACAGGGCTTGGGAAAGGTGAGGGACAAAGTGGACAGGCCTGTGCTGGGCTAAGTCGGAAGCAGAACAACTGAAGCGAGAGCCTGTTGCTGCTTAGTCCTTCTATTTGTAATTCCGTCTTTGACACTCGGGTTTCCAGTGAAGCTGCCTACTTATGCCCCCTGCTTACCACCCAGGACTAGGAGGGTCCGCCCCACTGACTCCAAGGGAGCTCCCTGCAAACAGTACTGGAAAGGAAAGAGGAAGTAGGTGGCCTCAGCGTCTTTTATTTGGCTTTTGAAATAATAGTGTCGTTTAGGAAAGCGTCTTTTCTAGAACTGTGATAAAACAGAGCTGATCTTCTCTGGGAGCCTATCTTGGGCCATGGCCTGGGATTAGAGAAATGAAAGAGACTCTGTTGCTGCTTCAAGCCATTGTGTGGGAGAGAAGCCAAGAAAAGGATGATTACAATAGAGAGAGACGGAAGGAATTTTACATGGCCATGAGAGGACCTGAGGAGGTGCGGCCACCCAGCCTTGGGAGTTGCAATAGCGTCTTGATTTTCCAAAGGAGGCATGGCTGGACTGAGTAAAGAGACAAGTTTGCCAGGAAATGGAGAAAGGGGAGAGCTTCGCAAGCAGAAATGCAAGACAATAAGGTGAGTTTTTGCAATTGAAAATAAGTGGACCCAGCTTTCTGTCCAAGGAGTGAAGTCGAAGTCGAAGGCAGTCATGAGGTTCCAGTACAGGGGTGGAGAAAACTGCCTGCTGCACAGAGATACTGAAGCCAGGTCTCAGAGAGGCAAACCTTTGTGTTAGTCTGTTGTTCCTTTTGTTTTTTGATAACGGTCCATCATCGATCATTTTCCCTTTGTCATTTATACTGCTTGAATGAAAAAAGTTCTCTCGCAGATTTGCAATGTACACTTAGATCTATGATTTCAGTTAACTTTTGCATGTAGTGTGAGGTATTGAAGTTTGTTTGTGGTTTCCTGTTCCGTATGGGGATCCATTTGTTTCCAGCACCATTAGTTAATGATTAGTTAATTCCATTATCTTAGCACCTTTGCCACAAACCAACTTACCATATACGTGTAGGTCTATTTCTGGGCTTTCTATTTCATCCATTGATCCGTATGACTATTATTATGGTAACAGCACACTGCCCTGGCTCCCATACCTTTCTGTGAAGGCAGGGAATTTGGTAGCGTGAGTCCTCCTTCTTTGTTCTTTTCCAAACGGCTTTGGCTATTCTGTGTCCTTTGCATTTCCATATAAGTTTGAGTGGCAGCTTTTCATCTGAATCGTGGTTACGGTAAACCTATAGACAAATTACTAGAGAATTGACATCTTAAACCTTTTGGACTCTTCTGATCCATGAGCATAATAAGTATATCTCCATTTGTTTCAGTCTTCTTTAATTTCTCTCAGCAGTATTTTATAGTTATCTGCGTGTAAGTCTTGAACATACAACGTTAATTCTCCATAGCCATTTCATTTACTTTACTTCTATCGTATGCGACATTGAAAAAAAGCTCCAGCTCCAATTATTTGTTCCCAGTGTATTGAAATAGAAACAACTTTTCTAATAGACTCATAGATACAGAGAACAAACTGATGGTTGCTAGATGGCAGGGAGTTGGGGGCAGGGTGAAAAAGGTGGAGGGATTACAAAGTACAAACTGGTAGTCACAAAATAATCACGGGGATGTGAAATACCGTATGGGGAATAGAATGAATAATGTTGTACAGACCATGTAGGGTGTCAGATGGGTACTGGGCCTATTGGGGGATCAGTTCATAGATTATGTAAATGCCTAACCACTGCGCTGTACACCTGAAACTAATACAAAACTTAAACTAAAACAAATAAGTCATGGGGATGTAATGTACAGCATGGGGAATATAGTCAATAATATTGTGATAGCATAGTATGGTGTCAGGTGGTTGCTGGACTTACCATGGAGCTCACTTCTTTGGGTACATAAATGTGGAATAACTATGGTGTACCCCTGAAACTAATACAATATTATGTTAGCTATATTTTAATGAAGATCTTTAAAAAAAAAAAGATTAAAGAAACACAAACCTCCTCTCACCTCCCCCAAAAAAATCAGGAAAAAAGAAAAGAACTTTTCTATATTGGCTTTCTCTCCTGTGACCTTGTTTAATTGCTTATTAGATCTGGGAGATTATTTTTTTCCCTACACTACTAAATTTTTTCTGGGTAGACTATTATGCCTTTTGAAAATAAAGGCAGATTTTGACTTCTTACTTTTCCTTCTGCATGCCTTTTTCTTTTTCTTGCCTTGTCAACTAGGACCCCGAGTATAATATTGACCAGATATGGTGGGAGTGGAGATACTGCCATATTCCTAATCTTATGGGAGAAGCATTCAGTCTTTCATCATGAAGTATGATGCCAGCAGCGGGTTTTTGGTAGAAGCACATTATGAGGCTGAGGATGTTCAGTTGTGTCCTTTTCCTTCTTTTCCAACCGAAATTCTTTAATCGGAACAAGTTTACATGTTGACACTTATGGCTTACCTAGAATAAATCTGTCCAGATTTTAATTGTGCTAACGACCAAACATAAGAGCAAGAGTTCCCTCTAAACAGTGGGTCCTAGGTTCCACTGTAAGACCTCTCAAAAGCAAAACTCCAGTTGTTGAAATGATTAAAACTTTTCATCTGCGGATGAGAACAATTATCCCAGAGGTCAAAACATACAATGCATGTCATGTGCAAACAGTGAAGCATTAGAAGCCTTTTTCCCATCTTCATAGATTCAAAACATGAGGAGTGTCTTTTAGCTACACTTTCCCCGAAAAGAAGACCTAGCCGGACAATCAGTTCTAGTGCATCTTCTGGAGCAAAAATTAATATAAGACCCGGTCTTATCTTATATTGCATTATATTGTATAAGACCCAGTGTTTATTATATTATATTATTATATATTATATTATTATATTATATTACATTATATTACAGACCCGGTCTCACATTATAGTAAAATAAGCCCGGGTCTTATGTTAAGTTTTGCTCGAAAAGACGCATTAGAGCTGGTTGTCCGGCTAGGTCTTATTTTCAGGGAAACACGGTTTTAAAACCACCAACTGAGCTGATCCAAATATCTTAGAGATGCTCTCTAAGTGGCTCTGTTAAGTGGCCCTTAAATTTTGTGTGCTGACCTTGGTTCACCCTGATTTAGTCCTATACATGGATATACAGACTGCCAAAAAGTACTCCTTTACGTTGTCTGCTGCCTCACAGCAACCAGTGTTCCCACGTTTTGCAATCCTGTCACGTGCGTGACACAGAAATAAAAACTCCCTTGTGATACAGCTGTGTTTTCGCATAGGCAAGCAGCTTCCTTACATAGCATTTACTTTTCTTTACTGCATGGGCATCATGGTTGTTCTCCAATGTATAAGACACTACTTTGTGACCTCCCTAGTGAGCGTGGCTTTTTAAAGCATTCAGAAGTGTCTCAAAAATAAACTGTCATTGTTTAGTTTTCAGTTTCAGCTACTAGTGCCTGTAAAGGTCTTAGATGCCTGAACCCTAAAGCCAGACTCATTCCTATGGGCACCCCTTCTGCTCTCTGCAGGAAAGTCATGTGACTTCACTGAATGCCCAGCCACAAAGTTAAATTACCTTCAAAAGTTCACATGAGTTTTGTACCTTGGAGAATTGTCGGTTCAATGTCGGTTGGGTTTCTAGTTGTCATACAAAATGGCTGGCAGACCACACAAAACCCACAAACAGTCCAAAGATGGTCTGGTAAATCCACGATTTGTGAAAACCTATGCACAAAACCCACGGTATTTGGGAAAAGAGGAAAGGTTTATACTCGAACGAGTAGCAGTGTTAGAAATGTAACTTGTTTCTTCTGTCGATTATGCATGAACACACACACACACACACACACACACACAAACACACACACACACACTAACTGAAAGTATACTACAACCAATGTCTGGAACAGCGGTTCAACGTTTCCTAAATGGAGTTTCCCTCACACTCACTGTGTAACGTAGCTGTTAATACTGCACAAGTACAATTAAGCAATGTTTAATTACTTTTAAACAAAGATAAAGGGACTTGCTCCCTCAAAACAAGTTTTAAACATCAAAACCTATGCTTGTAAAAATTTAAAACTTTCAGACGTCTAAATAGCTCAAATCAAAACCATTAGAAACTTCTCAAGCACTCTTTTTTTTTTGATTGGGTTGACAATGGTTGGTAAAGTTACATAGGTTTCAGGTGTACAATTCTGTAATCCATCATCTATATCTCACATTGTGGGCTCACCACCCAGAGTCAGTTCTCCTTCCATCACCATATGTCTACATCCCAGGCATGTCAACCTAGTTATCTAGCGGAGAGCTCCTTCAGAGACACTTCAGTCTCTCTCCTCACGGCTGGCTTTTCCTTACTGCCGGCCTCGCCTTCCCTTTCTTCAGTGCTGTCTCATTACGTTGTGGCTGATTGCCCTCTTGAGCGTCCAAGCCCCCATTTAGAGTCTTTGAACCTGTTTGTTCCCTTTCCAGCTTCTTGTCTGGCCCTTTCCTCCCTTGATCTTTGGTTTTATTTGCTTCCCCGCGCTGCCTTTGTTCTGCAAGAGATTTATTCAGCACTTGTGTGGTTACAGAATCTCCTTCACCAACCCAAAACGCGTTCTTAGACCCGTTATACACACATCATTGCAGACTTTCCCATAATAATCAGAGTCACGTTGAGTCGCTGTCATTTTTTTCCAGTGTTGTAATCATTTCTGAGCTTGTTGCATTGTGACCTGAAGTGAAACAAGTTCATCCAAGGCCTCGATACATCTCTTCACATCAAGGTTGTCAATTTAGATTGAAGTCTTTATTTCGCCATGTATCCTTGGAAGTCGAGAATCCATTGATGTTTCTTGTTTCTTCTTCCACTTCCTTAACTTCTGGCTTCTTTCCTGCATCTTGATTCTGCCGCTCAGTTTCCATTTGTTCCTCTTGTTTGCGTTTTCTATCTGCTGCTTGTTTCTCATGTTGGCCTTTCAGCATATTCCTTCTGGGAGCAGTCTGAAAGTTTCTTCCACCTTTTCTCTTCTTTCCGCCTTCTCAACCATCTCCTTTCTCTTGATAGTTACATCCGCTTCAGTGAAAATTTCCCTTTCTGACTCAACTTCTTTCTTCCCCTCTTTTTTGTCGGGCTCGTCTCTTGGCTTATTCTTCCTTTCCCTTACGTTCTTAAGGAAGCAGTTAGTTTTTTTTGTTTTTTTTTTAAATCATGAATGGATGTTTTATATTATCCAATGTCTTTTCTGTCATACATTGTGATGATTGTCATTGTTTTTCTTGCCTTCCCTTAATATGGCAAAATACATCGATGCATTTTTTTTTTAACGTTAAAACGGCCTTGCATTCCTAGGGTGAACTCTGCTTGGTTGCACATGATAATTTTCATGCATCATTGGATTCAGATTTCTAAAATTCCACTAGGGAGTTTTACATCTATAGTCACCAGGGATATTGGCCTGTAGGGCTTTTTTCCTCCTTGTAGTGCCTTTTTCTACTTTTTTGTGTAAACGTAATGTTGCCCTCATAAAATGATCGGCAAGAGTTCCTCCTGTATTTTCTGGAAAAGTTCTGTAGGACTGTTACTGTTTTTCGTTTTTGTTTTTCCTTTTAAATGTCTGATACCGTTCACCAGTGAAGCCAGTGAGGCCATTTAGGACTAAAGTTTTCTTTACGTGAAAAATTTGAATTACAAACTGAAGTTTTTAAAAATCGTATAGTACCCCCTTTTTAAACAAGATCTTTAGAGATGGCTAACAATTAACTATGTGTAGTTATTAGACCATTAGACAATTCTAAGCATACGCTATCATTGCTAAATCCCTAACTATACTCCTAATAAAAATTTTGCCTTTGATACATAGCAAATTTCTTGACAGGGTAAGGCAATTTTCCGTGGAACTGAGTCAGTCTTCCTTCCTTCCTAGAAGTAGAATTGTTGGATCCTACGGTAATTCCATTCCTAATTTGGGAGGGGAATCACCATACAGACCCAACTAGTTGGTCGAAGTTGTTTATATACCCCTTTTAATCCTTTTTATTTTTGTAAATTGGCAGTACTATCCGCCTCATTCCTTCTGATTTCGGGCTACCCCCATTCCCCCCCCAACCCCAAGTAAATCTAGCTAAAAGTTTTGTCAATTCTGTAACTCTTTTCAAAGAAACAGCACTTGGTTTCATGGATTTTCTCTAACGCTTTTCTATTCTCTATTTTATTTATGTCTGCATGGTCATTATTTTTCATTCCTTATGAGAGCTTTAGGTCTGGTTTATTATTCTCATCCTAGTTCCTTGTGGCGTAAAATTAGGTTGTTGAATTCAGACCTATCTTCATTTGTAATGCAAGTGTTTATGGCTATAAATTTCCCTCTTAGGACTGCTTTCGCTGCATCCCTTAAGTTTTGGTAAGTTGTGTTCTAATTTTCATTTTTTTCAAGAAAGCTTCTAATTTCCCACGTGCTGTCTTCTTTGAGCCACCGCTTGTTTAGGTGTACGTTGCTTAATTTCCACATATCTGTGTATTTCCCAGCTTTCCTTCTGCTACCGATTTCAAGTTTCACTCCATCGTGATTGTAAAAGATACTTGGCATGATTTCCATCTCTTCAAATTTATTCATACTTGTTTTGTGGACTAACGTGTCATCTGGAGAACGACCCAGGTGCACTAGAGAAAGTGTGCATTATTTTGTTTTGGGGTGCAGTGCTCTGTATGTGTTTGTTAGGTTCAATTGTTCTGTAGGGTTGTTCAAGTCCTATATTTCCTCATTGGTCTTCTGTCTGGTTGTTCTACCCATTATTGGAAGTGGAGTATTGAAGTCTCCTATTATGGTAGAGCTGACTATGTCTTCCTTCAAGTCTGTCGATGTTTTCCTCATCTATTTTGGAGCTCTGATATTTGGTGCCGATATGTTCATAATTATTATATCTTTCTGGTTCATCGCCCCTTTTATCGTTATACAATGTACTTCTTTGTCTCTTTTAACAGTTTTTATTTAAATTCTATTTTGTGTGATATTAGTATAGCCATCCCTGCTCTCTTTTAGCTACTATTTGCACGAAAAATCTTTTTCCGTCCTTTCACTTTCACCCCGTGTGTACCCTTAGACCTCAAGTGAGGCTCCGGTAGAGAGCATATAGTAGGATCATTTCTTTTAACAATCCATTCTGCCAATCTGTGTCTGTTGACTGGGGAGTTTCATGCATTTACATTTAAAGTACTTACTGGTAGGGAAACACTTACTTATTCCATTTTATGACTTGTTTTCTGTATTTCTTATAGTTTGTTTGTCCCTCAGGTTCTCCATCACTGCCTTCCTTGTGTTTAGTGGTGTTTTTGTAGTTATGCATTTAGATTCTCTTCTTGTTTTTCTGTGTGTATACTCGATAGCTATTTTCTTTGTGCTCACCATGGGGATTGCATATAACATCTTAAAGTATGCCAGTCTATCTTAAATTGATAACAGCTTAACTGCAGCTGCGTAAAAAAAGAAAACATCTCTAGGCCTTTACACTTTTGCCTCCCTCTCTGTGTTAGTGATTTCACAAATTGTATATTTCCATATTGTGTACCCATTAACATAGGTTTATTATCAAATTTTATGCATTTGTCCTTTATATTCTGTAGAAAATAAAAATAGAGTTAGGAACAAAAATTACAATAACATAGGTTTTTATTTGTCCATATATTTACCTTTACTGGAGAACTTTATCTTATCATATGCCTTTGAATTACTGTCTAGAGTCCTTCAGTTTCAACTTGACAGGCTCCCTTTAGCCTACCTTGGACAACAGGGCTAGCGGTACTGAGCTCCGTCAGCTCTTGTCTTTCTCAGAGTGTTTTGACTTTCTCTGTCATTTTGAAGGACAGTATTGTTTGGTATAGCATTCTCAATTGACCGAATTTTTCTTCCAGCTCTTAAATGTATCATCTCACTACCTTCTGGGCTGCAAGGTTTCTGCTGAGAAATTTGCTAATAGTCTCCTTAGGGATCCCTTATACATGATGAATGACTTTTCTCTGTCTGTTTTCAAGAATCTCTCTGTGTGTTGGCTTTTCACAGGTTGATTCCAACGTGTCTTGGGGATGGGTCTCTTTGTGTTTATCTTACTTGGAGTGCTTCAGGTTTTTGGATTTGTGTATTTATGTCTTTATTCAATTTGGAAGTTTTCAGCCATTATCTCTTCAAATAATCTCTCTGCCTACCTTCCCCCTCTGTCTCACCCTCCCAGGATTCCTGTAATGGGTATGTTGTATCACTTGATGACGTCCTATAAGTCCCTCAGTCTCTCTTCACTTTTCTTCATTCTTTTCCCTTTTGCTCCTCAGAATATGATCATTTCGAATGATCTCTGTTCAAGTTCACTGACTGTTTCTTCGGCCTCTTCAAGTCCGCTGTTGAACACCTTTTGTGAATGTCTCATTTCAGTTATTGCATTTACCATCTCTGGAATTTTTTGTTTGGTACCTTAAAAAATTTTTTTTCTCCTTGTTCATATTCTGATTATGTTCATATATCATCTTCACAATGTCCTTTAGTTCTTTGTCTGTGTTTTCCGTTAGCTCTTTGAGCATCTTTAACAGAGTTCTTTGAAAGTCTTGATCTCGTAATTCTGATGCCTGTGTTTCTTCAGGGACAGTTTCTGGAGGTATATATTTTTTCCCCTTTGAATGCACCTTGCTTTCCTTGTATTTACCTTGCTCTTCTTCTTTATTATGTTTTTTAGCTTTTTAAAGTGGAACCTTACATCACTGACTTGAGGTCTTTCTTCGTGTGTAATATAAGCATTTAAAAGCAATAACTTTTCCTTTAAGCACTGCTTTAGCTGCATCCCTCAGATTTTGTTATGTTGTGCTTTCATCTTCATTCAATTAAAAACATTTTCTAATTTCTTTTGTGCTTTCCTCTTTGGGTTATGAAAATGCTTTCCTTTTCAATTTCCAAGTAATTGGGTTTCTTTCTGATATGTTGATGTTATTAGTTATTCACTTACTGTTGTCACGGTCATAAAACCTGCTCTGTATGATTTCAGTCCTCTTAAATTTCTTGAGACTTGTTTTAAGACCCAACACGGGGTCTGTGTTCATGAAATATCCACCTTTGCCTCTGGTTATACTCTGTGCTATGAAGTGTCTGATAATCTCATATCCACCCAGCTATCTGTCGCTTAGTATTTTCATGGTGTATCTTTTCCCACCTATTTATTTTTAACCTATGTGTCTCTGTACATAAAGTACGCTTATGCAAAGAGCATATAGCGTGGTCTGCAATTTCTTCCAGTCTGGCAACCTTTGTCTCTTTCTTTGCCTCTTTCTGCTCCCTCTGGCGGCTTCCAGGCCTCTGGTTTTCACCGTGATGCAGGCTGTTAGTGTTTCAGGTCTACCCCGGAATTGGATAGAGGGGCAAGGGCATAGGGCTAGTTGAAATGCCACGTAGCTCATCCTTCCTCCTGAGATCCGGCTGTTTCTCTAGAATAAACATACCTGAGGTCATTGCAGACTTTTGTCGAATCTCCAGAGTCCTGAAAACACTGGGTCTGAACATTTCTGCCAGTTTCCTTGTTGCTCTCAGGGATGAAAGAACTTTCAGAGGTCCTTCTTCTGCCATTTTGGATGACCTCAGTGTACAATCGTTCACTGTGCTTGTCTATCAGGGCATCTGTTGCTATGCAGCACACTGTGCTTGGTACTAGTGTACATGTCGCTCAAAACATACGTTTGCTGGTCACTGATCATGTGAAAGGTACCACAACAGGGGTTCTGGAAGCAAAACTGTATAAGAGTTGTGACTCTCAAATAGATTCAATTCAACTGGAACTTTTGAAGCATAATTATTACCAAGCCTGCATCTGGTCAGGAAACTCCATCTTAATTCAGTTCAGTGCGGGGTGGGGTGGGGTGGGGGGCTCTTTTTGGCCACCGTTTCTTAAACATAGGCAGGTTTTCACCTGGATATTTGGCAGCAAGCCTGACTGCTATCTCTGGTCACAAGAAATTTCACCCCTAATCACTTCAGGAAGCTGAGAGCCTCAAGTAAGTAGGAGTGCAGACGAAGGGCTGCAGAGTTCTCACACGTGAAGGGTTAGAAGCGCGGATTCATTCAAACGACCAGTCTCGGTTTCCATAATGCCATAGCACTAAGTTAGTATTTTCCACTGGAATGGCTTGTTTTTATATTGATGCAGCCCACCACCCTGCTGGTTATTGGTAGATTTTTTGGGTAAAAATGTAGAGGGGGCCCAAGAGACCACTCTCCTCACACCACGGTATGGAAATGTAGCCCCACCCTTCTCCTTTTGAACCAATCGCTGCTTATTCAACAAATGTCACTTGGTCATTGACCAAAGATCCCCAGTGGTAACCTAAAAGCTGACTTTACAGACAAAAATCTGTATCTGTGAGACCCTTTGAACTGCAGGAGATGCCTGCTAACTTACTCGCAACCGGTGTGTTTGGGGCTTGATTTCTCAAGGTATTCTGGTGCCTTGGATAAATATGTCGATAAAGTTGTCAAGAGCCTCCAAATGACAACATAATATATAGGAGGGAGAAATTTTAATTTGAAACTTGGCTCTACCACTTCTTAGCTGTGTGGCTTGGGCTTGGGGTAAATTTCTTAGTCTCTGTCACCTCAGATTCCCAATTTGCAAAACTGAGGATAATAACAAGGGCTTTTTAGGGATTAGATGGGACAATGTTTGCAAAGCATTTAGTTTACTGTCTGGGAAATAGCCGATGCCCCCAAAACATTAGCTCCAATCACTATTGATCAACCTCAGAAAAGCCATCAACACGAAACATCTATTAGAGTGACCCAAACGAAGAGAATCAGAAGCCACGTGCCTCATTTGGGCAACAATGAGCTCCCCCTCCGTGCACTTGCACGGAGGGACAGTGGCTAGGACAGAGAGCGCCCCTTTGTTCAGGATTCTCCCTGTTATGCTTTGTGATGCCGGATGACAACAAAATCAACTCTCCTAAAGTTAGTGCATTTACCAAATGACCAACTAGCCACATTTACCGACTCTCCCGATTGTCACTTTCACAGCTGTTACAGGAATACTCTTTCTTGGTTATTGAAGATGAAGTATACGCGTATATTTCTGAATGTCAACTTAGTGAAGTGGGCGTACCTTAGAAGTTGGGAAAAACACCCAAAATTAGGGACTGAAAAGATTTCCCCATGAAATTATTATTCCAACCTAAAATTTGGGTTTTACCTATGATGCAATTGTTTTAATTATTCTCGATTTCTATGGGAATCTTTTGAATATTATTTTCTATCTTTTCAAACCACATGCTCCTTTTTGCGTATTTTTCAAATGGTTTCTCAGATAGAATTGCTTATTTCTTGCGTTACAATTTCTAATCGAAGAAAAATGTAGTAAGTTCAAAAGCCATATTTAATTTTAATTTTAAATCCAATTATCTTAAGTTGGATTATAGTTGAACTTAAATTTAATTTTACATTGAAACACATGCTAAACATCAGACCTCGTAATTAAATTCATATGGAAACTTCTGCTTCTGGGAAGATAGACTGGATGGACCCTTCCCTGTGCTTCCCACTAAGCACAACTTCAAACCCTGGGCACAACATCTGAAATAAACAGGAGACTCTGCAAAGTGGAACGGAGAAGGCAGAGCAACTAAGGGTCTCAGAAGCGGAGGGAGGACACATGGTGAGTTCCCTGGGTTTCTTTCTGTGTCATATACCCCAGACTTGGAGCTGAAGAGGCTGGCTATGGGGACGTGCCATAGGACACAAGCAAAAAAAACCCCAACACCAACAATAGCAACAACAAGCAGCCACAACAAAAGCCTGCTCTCTCTAGCATAAGGAGCAGAAAAGGGGAGGCAGAGCAGGACAGAAAACCTTTGGACAATAACTGCTCTACTGCAGCCAAACAACACAGGAAAGGCCCAGTGGGGAGCCTAGCATTTCACAATTGACTGGCGGAAACGGGGGCCACCCTACTCCTCCCATGTCAGTGGAAATCAATCACATGGAGATTCTGCAATTATACCTCCACTGGGCAGTAAGGAGGCCACCTTCCGATCCCCACTGGGATGATTTCGGGGCTTTCACCACCACCCAGTGGTCAGCAGGCCACTCAGTCCACGGCCTAAAGAAAAACTTTTCCAGCACGTCAAGAAATGCGTTGAACTGAATGGAAATGATCGTAAAATGCATCAAAATTTGTGGGATGAAGCTACAGCACTGCTGAAAGGGAGATTTATATGATCGAGGACTTGCATTAAGTAAAAGGGAAAGTATCAAGTCAATAAGTTCTCACCTCAGGAGACTAGAAGGAGAAGAGCAAAATAAACTCAAAGCAAGCAGAAGGAATGGGGTACTAAAGATAAGCCTGGTGATCGATGGAATTGAAAAACAGGAAAACAAGAGAGAGAAAAAAATCAAGCAAACAAAAATCTGGTTCTTTGAAAAGACCCATAATAGTTACAAACCTCCGGCGAGACTGACAAAATAAACCTACAGTGATTCACTGCATTTGGATGTATTTACTGAATGACTTTAATAACTATAATCGTGATACATTTCACATACTCTACGTTACAAACCTAAGTACCTATGTTCTTAATGTGTATCATACAGTGGAAAGAAGAATAAGAGAAACATAGGACACTTGATTTAAAATAACAATGATATTTGATTTCTGATGTAATAGCTAGATCGCTGTCTTTCATGACAGAAGCTATTTGTTTTGTAATATTTCCACAATTCTCTCAAATTCTTGTCTAAAGTGATACAAATGATTCCACATCATCTGTGCCACAGTTCCGATATTTAGGCTACAACACTGTCTTTGCAAGTTGGAAAGTCCGTGGAGACAAAATGTACCCAAAGTATTACATTGGCCGGGGTCTCATGTCTCGTGACTCGTGTAACGGTAAAAATAAGGTATTTGAAATTTTTTCAAATTTTGAATCAATTACTCTTTCATATTGTTGGAAAGGTCTTGCATTATACAGAGTTTGTTGAAAGTCTGCTTTTTATCAAATGTTACAGATGGTCTCACAATTCTCTAACATACATTGTATTACTGAAATAACGATCTTTTTATTTTTATTTGTTTACCATGTCTCCATCTAAAATTGTGTGTGTGAGAGAGGAGAAAGAGAGAGAGAGAGAGAGAGAGAGAGAGAGAGAGAGAGAGAGAGAGAGAGAGAGAGAACAGAGAGAAAGAAAGAGAAAGTGAAGTACAGCAAACTCATTTTAATGTGGAAATGTTGGCAGCTTCTATTTAATATTACAAACAACTGAAAAATACCCACTTTTGCCATCTCTATTCCACCTGTGCTGGCTGCCCTAGCCAGCACAGGAAGGAACCTGTGAGTTGATTATTATGCTTCTGTTACTCACAGTTTCACAGGAAACCACCGAACACATGTAGACAAATCATTAGGTATCACCGAATTTAGCATGGTGGCTGACGTTAAGATCAATTTACTTTTTAAAGAGTCAAACGGATTGCTACAAATTAGATACAAATAGAAAAACGTCATTTTAGACAGTTATCGTGTACAAGAGCAACAACACTGTAGAGTATGTTAGGATAAACTGAGTAAAAGATGTACGAGTTCTGCACGTACAGAGGCTATAAGTAGATACTAACCTGAAAGATTAAAAAGATAATAGACAAATGATTGCAAGAGAACGGCGAGCTCAGAAACAGAGACGCACAAATATGGGCCAAAATGGCTCGAGACACTGCCAGAAGTTCCCTGGGGGTGCACAATCGCCCCTGATTGAGAATCCCTGACATAGGAATAGGGGTCGATCTTAAAACCTCACACTGAATTTTGTGAAAGTAAACAACAGAATACCAAGGACAGGAGTTAAAAACGCATGCGCATCCAGAGAGAGAACAGTCTGGGAAACAAGGCTTGGGGAACACAAAGTTGCACTTCACTTCACGACTTCACGTGTTACTGGCCAGCCTAGTAAAGTGAGCCTGAGGAGAAGTGGGAGGGAAGGAGGGAAGTGGGAGGGATGAGCTCTGGTGGAACTCCACGCTCATTGGTCGCTGGCCACAGCGCCGAGAGCCGGAAACGGGAGGCAGCGCTGGAAGCTCATTGGCCTTTGCGGGAAGGGCGGGAAAGGGAGCGAGAACTACGTTCGTCTCAGACCCCTTGTCCCAGTCCACCGATTACGACTTGCTGCAGGCTGAGGTAACCACAGGCTGGTATCAGGAATACCACCCTCGATCGATCGATCGATCGTCATTCTCCAGGCCTCTCCCTCCCTCCCTCCTGCTCTGGGCCCCGACCCCTTCTTTTCTCTTCCACCTCAGCAGGGTACTTCCCGGGGGGAGAGGGGATTCACTGCTGATATCCCACTCTGCCCCTCACCCCTCCTCAGCGGGACCCCTGTGGGAGGATCCCTGGGGCAGGGCTCGTGCCCCTGCGTTTGATTCTGAGGTGGCGGCAGCGAATGACCGAATGATGGGGTGCCTGAGAGGAGGTGGGGCACTCCAGTGAGTGGGGGTGGGGGAAGGTGTGCTCGAGCATAATTGTCTGAGGCGTGGGGAGGAGCACCGAAGATTGTTGGCAGGCTGTGCAGGAAACACATGGGTGTGCTGAAAGCAGACACGGGTGTGTTGGTGCAAGGGGGCAATTGGTGCCATGAAGAGATAGCTGTCCACGAGATCAGGGTCTGGCATTTGATACGGGGCTCAACAAACATCTGTTCAATGAATAACTGGGGGGGGGGTGAACGAAAATAATTATTGAAAGAGGGCCTTGCGATCCAGCAAAATAATGAGATTTCATGGGATGCCAACGTGTGTCAGCTTAAAAGGTGACCAAGGAAATGATGAAGATTAAGGTGGGCTGCACGAGAAATGTCAGAATGGAGTGTGTGAGAGAAACTCAATGTGGGCCATACATGAGACTAGTAATAGAACTGAGTGTGGGCAGCATGCATTCATGAGTGGGGAGTGAATGACTGCAGAAGATTAGGAAGACACCTGTGGAGTTGGACACCAGGAGTAATACTTGGGTAGAACAGAGTACAGGATGGATGACACATGAAAAGGACGAGTAGTAATTGCTGAAGGGCATGAGACTGCATGTGTGTGCCTGAAAATAGGGTCTACTGGGTCTGACAATTAAGTTCGTGAACTTGTCGCAACACTGTTGCTAACCTTTTTTTGATATCAGAGGGATTACTTATTATGAATTTATACCAACCGGACAAACAGTTAACCAAGTTTACTATTTGCAAGTGCTGAAAAGGCTACATGAGAAAGTTAGATGAAAATGACCTGAACTTTTCGCCCACAATTCAAGGCTCTTGCATCACGGCAAGGCACCAGCTCACACGGCACTGTCTGTGAGGGAGTTTTTAGCCAGCGAACAAATAACTGTATTGGAGCACCCTCCCTACTCACATGATCTGGCCCCCAATGACTTCTTTCTTTACCCAAAGGAAGGAAGACATTTGGAGGACATTCAGGACATCAAGGGTAATACGTCGCCAGCTCTGATGGCCATTCCAGAAAAAAAGAGTCCCAAAATTGCTTTGAAGGGTAGACTAGGCGCTGGCCTCAGCGCACAGCTTCCCAAGGGGCGTCCTTCGAAGGTGACCATAGTGATATTCAGCAGTGAAGTATGTAGCACTTTTTCTAGGATGAGTTCGCAAACTTAATTGTCCGACCTGACCTCCTATGTGGCGTGAAGGTAGACAAGGAGCATAGTAACTGCAGTGAAAGTATACAGGACCCAAGCCAAGGCTTTCTTGGAACAAGGTGACGCGTGAGTGGGACTTCCTGGGAAGGAGGCTACATGAGCAAGAAGGGAGGGTGGGTGCAGTCTGACAAGAATGCAGGAGTTTACCAAGGTCAGAGGAAGTATGTTGGGGGCAGGGGATCATGCAGCCATGCTGACCTCTGCTCCTGGCCCTAGAACCATGGACCCCAAAGGGAAGAAGACCACTGTGGCCCGCTCTCGCTCCCGCTCCCGCTCCAGCCCTAGATATGACAGCAAAGTGCCATGGCGTATGGAACTTCGCCCCAGAAGAGCTGTAAGTCGCTGTGTCCGCTG
>NC_133768.1:117853600-117877616 GCF_036562045.2 Rhinolophus sinicus
GAAGAATATTCTGGTTATACATTTTAAATTCTTGACTGTTTTCCAGTTGGATTTATTGTTCCTGGTTTACCATAAGTAGTAAATTTATTTCTAGTTTTAGAATTTATTAGGAGTGTTGTGATATGATTAAAACAAGAAATAGTCAATTGGGAATATTACCCAGCTATAGATACTTGTGATTAAGATTGATACTGTAATCATAATTTTGTATCAACAGTCAGTTTTTAGGAGATTAGCAATGACTGTATTAGGGAGCATAAAATGTCTATGATTGGGTTCTGATGTCTTTTGCCTCTGTTGTATCACCAGTTCATGTAAAATAGAAAGTAGCACTTGTAATCGTTGAAGATCTCCTTTATTTTCAAATATATGATATGAGTGTTTTATGGCACATTTGCTGTTAGAATTAACTACAGTGCTGAAAAGTGGCTTTATATGCAAACTTACTATCACAAGAGAAGGCCCGGATGCCTGGCAGTTGAAAAGGCTACAGGAGGGCAAGAGTTTATGAACTAAGAACCATGTACAGCCCCATTCTCACCTTAGCATATCGTACAGAGACACACTTATTTAGGTGATGGAATTGTAGACATACCCCTTCTTTTTTGGATGGGATGTTCTTTTTATTCTTGTGCAAATACTATGTCACTCCTGTAAACTAATTGAGATGATTTAAGTAAAGTAGGAAAAGAGTTGACAAACTTTAGAATATACTTAGAATGAAATTATTTTACAAGTGTTTCCAAGTGGGCAACACGTTGCTCTAATGCTCCCTGGGAACCAGTTATTAATTGGGGTGAAGATTTGATAAAGTACTAAGGAAGGTTTCTTCCCTAGTTTATTGCTCCACGGCAGCACTTCAGGTAGCATCTTTAGTGTTGTCTTTGACCCCTCGGCATCCCTTATCCTTCCCATCCAGTTATTCCTAAGCCCTGCAGGTTGCCCCTCTGCCACTGTACTGTCACTTCTTCCTTTGAATTCCCACTGCTGCTGCTGCGGTTCAGGACCTCATCATTCCTTGCGAGTACTGTCAGATTCTTACCTGATTTCTCTCTCCTCCAATCCGTTCCTCACGGTTCTGCAATATCATCTTCCACAACATACCTTCCCTCCTGAAAACCTGCCATTAACTTCCCATTTTAAATTCTCAGGTGCTCAGCGTCTTCCCAATAACAAGACTCCCTTTGTAGTTTCATACTTACATTCTTTCTTTCCTCCTCACCTCCAGGTTCGTTGCTTTCTCTCAACTAACTCACCATTACTTCCTTTGCTTATGCTTCTCCCCTAGAACACTTTTCATTCCTTCTTTCCTCCCCTATTGGAATCTTATTTTTCCCAGATACGCAATAATCTTATTTTTCACCACATAGTCCCAGCAAGATGTGCTTCCCTAACTGTTACATAAAAACAGTTGTAATTTTTGGTGTTACTTTTATTTACATGAATTTTGTGATCGCTGACCTAAGCAATCGATTTATCATGTTCTTGTTTCTAAGTTCCTCCAGAGCACTTGACAGAGTACTTTTTATATAGGATGCACTAGATGACTCTTGAGTGAAGAGTAGAAATTGGGACATAAGTTTGTTTTTCATAACTTTAAGAGGTCATATTATTCCCTCCAATGGAATCATGTCACATTGATTATTAATCACTGTAAGTACATTGTTACCTGGTGTTTAAAGCTTATCAGAGAATTTTTAAATTATGGTATTTCATGATATGGGATTGTGAGTCTTTTTCTTTTTTGACTCCACTCTGACATTAGCGCTTTATTTAATCCATTGTTTCCAAGAAACTGTACAACTGTTGCACTGCTACAATAATAACATTTGACTCAACTGTGACATTTACATATTTCCTTAGTGGACATTTCAATATGCATGCATTCCTTGTAATATTTTTATTTGGAGTAAACAATGGGCATCCTGTAAATATTAAGAATTGTTACTTTTGAAATTTAATTGTACAAGTTTAGCATGTGAGCTGAAAGTTGTGGTTTATGACTGAGGTAAGTTTTTTGTTTTAGAGCATGGAGAACTTGGAGCAGGAGCATGAACGTTTTTTTACTGATGAGAATAGTGAATTTAGAAAAGAAATGGCCAAGTTGGAAAACAGAATCCTGGTGAATGCTGTAAGTAGTGTGTACTTAATATTAAGAAGTAAGGAGGGAGGTGAGCATTGGCTTATTTTGTTTGCTGAAATGTACATAACAATTACCTAAATAATGTTTTCTTTCCTGAAACAGCAGCAGCATGAGCTGGCAATTATTTGAAAGTCTCTTCAACTCCTGTTAATCGGATGACTTGAAGAAAGAATTTGAACCTAAGTTATATGATAAAAGTTTAACATTAGCTACGCTAAACCACATTATAGTTGTTTAACAATTTCTTCCTGAAATTAATTTATCTTGTTTGCCATTAGCTTCTCTGTTAAGTGTAAGCATCCTTTTCTTTTCTTTTTTTTCTTTCTTTTTTTTTTTTTTTTTACTACACGTTAATCCTTCTGTAAGCATCCTTTTCTGTTAACCACCAAATGAATCCTAAACAGTTACATGGGTAGCAGCAATTTCACCATTATGTGTATCATGCTTTCAACCCATTGGTAGTGATGGAGGCTTTTTCTCCCTAGCATTGTCAGTTAGCCTTTAGGAATAAGTCGACTTAATTTTAAGCTTTTCTCCACCAGTTCTGTATCAATCCCCAAAGGTAGAAAGCACAAGTGTGAAATGTTGCAATGTTATTTCTTTAAGAAAAAAAATAAAGAATACAAATCTGTTTTATATGTGTACCGTTTTTTATTTATTGTTAGGTTACGGAGCCAATTCCAATTAAAAAAAGACTTCCAAAGAAAATCTATTCTAGTGCCATTTGAAAGTTATTAAAAGCTCAACTTTGTATTCTTGAATGCTTTAAACGGTTAATATCATTAATACAACTGAAGGAGACCTAAATATCAGTGCATAGTCATGGGTTTGTGAATATGTTATTTCCACAAAAACATCAAAATGTCATTTCAGTGCTGTTGGTTCACTCTTAAAGGACCCTTTCCCTTAACATTGATTAAAACTGTTTCATTAACATATACATACACTTAATTACTTACGGTGTTTTTCTCAGTTTTTAGAGAAACTGAGAAGGTTACCTGGAAGGTTTGTATTTCCAACTTTAATGTTCAGTAAATATATGGATGTTTCATTGTATATCCAGCTAGAAACTTGAATAATTAATTTTTACACCTTTTGTATTGAACATTTTTTATTATGACAATATGAAAAATCTTCATTTGGAAACATTTGAATTAGTAAATATGAAAGTGTTTCAGAATATATTTGAAATATGTCAGTTAAATATATTTTTTCTGATTTATTGAAATTGGTTTTAATGTGTCATTTAAAAAAACCCATTTGGAAGGTAGGAGTGACTTTCTTTTGTTTTTCTACACGTTTTTAATTTTCATTATCACCTTTCATTATCTTCCTTTTAAGGTTTTCCGAGTTTGTAAAACCAAGTACGCACAGATTACCTTTTCCTAATATTTTACACAGGCAGAAGTGAGTCCTGCACCGTTATTAAATATTTTATATTAATAGCATAGTTTCAATTTCTATATTTTGCATTTTAAAGGATCTTCCTTTCAAGCCAAAGCATATATATGTTGGTGAATCATCTTCCAAACTTTGAAGAAGGTCCTTATTTGAGAAGGGTGTCTCTAGTTACAGAGGGAAAATACGTACTTCAAAGGTTTTCATGAGCGTCCTCATATTTATAGTGAGCAATCTAAATAATTTTATGTGAGCTTGCCCAGACAAGAATCAGGGCATAATGCACTTAGTGATTGAATGGTTGATATTTAATTTTCCTCTATTACCACCTCAAATAAATAAATCTGTACTTGAGGCAACTGGATGACATTTTAAAGAAAATATTTTTTTTTATCATTTTGAGAGACTAATTTCTTAAAATGTACACGGTGTTTTAGCTACTGTTTTATTTTACATAAATAGTAATGTTTAATGTCCCCTTTTTTGTAACAGTAAAGTTTTAATTCAGAATATCAAGGAACAAGTCCCTCTAAAGCAAATGTAAAGATTCCTTTTTTTCCAGAGCTGGTCAGACAGATGTCTTTCCTAGATATAAATGATAGAAAATCCCATTTTGCCCTTTCAAATTCTAATTGGTATACTATAGCTCATATTTTCTTTTGTTCTGAAGTAATTACACACCTTCTTTGAAAAATAACTGATGTCAAGAAAACCATTTCTTCTAATATCATTTGATTCAACAATTGCAGAATTATAAGCCATGTACTTTTGCAGTATCATGAGTTCACATTTCAATTCGTAGCCATCAAAGTAAGCATCACCCTCAATAGAGCTAAAATCCTTCATGTCCTGAATGCTTCTTATCCTTCAGCAATGAAACCCCAAGTGTCTGATAAGGATGTCTCAGAGACACGGAGATTGCTCCTTTGACCACAGTGGTTCCCTTTCTGATCTTCAGGATTGAAATTTATTTATTTATTTGTCATATTTCCTTTTTTTCTCATCTTTTTTTAAATTAAATTTATTGGGGTGAAAATTATTAGTAAAATTACATCGATTTCAGGTGTACAATTCTGTATTACATCATCTATAAATCCCATTGTGTGTTTATCACACAGAGTCAGTTCTCCTTCCATCACCACGTATTGTACTTGCCTTCTGATTGTACCCGTGAATCTAAATGTTGATGATTACTGGGGTCTTTATAACTGAGGTAGACATAATAGAATCTGCAAGACTTCTGTTTTACATTCAAATATGAGCCCCTCTGATAGTATTGTGACCTCCTGAAGGGGAAGTTCACCAGCCAGAGGCTCCCCAACTGCTTCTCTCTTCTCCATGGGCTGCTAGTCAGTCCCTAAGCTTGTGAACCTGATCAGGTTTCTGAGGACATGATGTCTTGAAGACATTACAATGAGGGTGTCTTGAAATTTGCCAACAAAAAGCACTAAATGGGACACCAGATCAATGATACATGACCTTTAGAAGCAAAAAGAAAATATAAAAATTATCATCCATCTTTTATGAAACAGCAGCTATTTTCCTGCTTTTCCCCCAAAATCAAATCTTTATCTAAAATCTTTTGCTGCAAATACTACATTTCAGAGTACTTCCATGTATTATTTCATATGTGAACCTCACTGGCATGGTATGGAATATGCAGGGCATTTTCCAATCACAGACCAACTAAGTCACAAGAGGTAAAAGGACTAGGCTAAAATGCTAAAGCTCGAAAGTCACAGAACCCAGCACTTTTGACTCCAGATTCTCTCAACTTTCTGCTGTGCAAAGAAGTCACACGTTTTCTACCTGAAGGGGTCACCAGTCGCTATCATATATTCAACTCATTCCATCACATAATTAGAATTTGAGGTTTTTCTAAGAAGATGAGTCTTGGAATAAACACTGTACTTGAGAGGAGGCAGATAAAAATCTGCATACAAACTTGGGGCTGAAAGTTCAAAGATAGCTCTTTAGAAAGTTTGTCTACAAACCATGGGTAAGTAGTGTCCTCCAACAGTGGAGCCGAGGACTATAAGGAGCCTCTTCCTCTCTGCCTTTTAGAGATGGGATTCTCCTGACCCAGTGAGGGGGAAAGCTCCACATCATTCTCTGACTTTGAGTACTTCCATCTTGCCCTTTGCTCTGTGAGGGTATGACCTTGTACCTGGAGAGGTCATCTCAATGTCTAAGGCCACATCCACTGCATTTGACTCACATAATGTTTTACAGAAAAGTTGAATTTGACCTATGCAGACAGGGTTTGCTTCTTCAGTTCACGATAGTGGCCACCCCTTTACAAAATTGGTGTTCGAATTTTTCTTACCTAATAGTTTAGATGTGCATTACCAGTTCCATACAGTAATGCATATCTAAGTACATAAAGGAAATTCGAACATGGATGTTCAGATATTTTGAATAATCACTTCTGTGTGTTGCATTTGGATTGGAGTGTTAAAAATTTCTTTTAAGGGTTTGCAAGTCAAATATACTAGCTTCCAAATGCTTTTTAGAATATTGCCTGAAAAACTTTTTCATTGGCCACCTGGGAGGATGATGAATTAGATGATTATTGGGGTCTTCCCAGTAATTCACATCCCTTTATTAAGCAGAGTGTGATCAACTAAGATTGAATCTTTACTTGATAACCCATATTCATCATTATGGATACAAATAACATGCTCTCCTTAGGGCTCTACAGATATAAATTACTTCTAGCACAAAGCAGTCTCAGAATTTTGTACTTGGTATGTGAATAATACATATATTTTTTATTAAAAATAGTTATAAAATACTGAATTATGGTGTTTGAGAAAGTTAGCCATATAAGGAAAAAATATCATTTTTGGTTAACATCTCAATATAGGATAATTATTAAACTTCATATTTAGTTGGGATGTATTATGATTATGGTTGGTCTGCAAATGATGGTCAAACAGGACTTGGTAGTCCTGTTTGTTCTGTTTCCTCAATATTGGCTGACAGTTTGTTCTTTTTTGTTTTACCTTTATTGAAATATGCTTGACAAACGGGAATTGTATATACTTAAGATGTACAGCATGATGTGTGTGTATATTTATATATATATGTAATCACCATAATCACGCTAATTAACATGTCCATCACCTCACATAGTTACCATTTTTCTTTTCTTTTTTAAAAATTTTTATGAAAAATATGCTAACATACAATATTATATTAGTCTCAGGGGTACACCATAGTTAGTCAACATTTATATACCTACAGAAGTGATCACCATGAAAAGCCCAGCAACCGTCTGACATTGTACCACGCTATTACAATATTATTGACTATATTCTCCATGCTGTACATTACATCCCCATGACTTGTTTTTTACCTGGAAATTTGGACCTCTCATATCCCTTCACGTTTACGCCCTTTTTAAATTTTTAAATTACAATCGCTATTGAATATTATTTTATATTAATTTCAGGTGTACAGCATAGTGGTTAGACATTTATGTAATTGAAGAAGTGATTCCCCTGACTAGTACCCACCTGGCACTATACTTAGGTATTACTATATTATTCAATATATTCCCTATGCTTTACTTTACATCCCCATGACTATTTTGTAACTACCAATTCATACTTCTTAATCCCTTCACCTTTTTCACCTTGTCCCCCAAACCCCTCCCATCTATCACCCCAACAGATCTAGTACAGATCTGACATCATACATAGTTATTACAATATTATCGACTATATTCCTTATGCTATACCCTAATCCCCATAGCTACTTTGTAACAACCAGTTTGTACTTCTTAATCCCTTACGTGTTTTTCACCCACAGCCCCAGCCCCCTCCCATCTGGCAACAATCAAAATATTTTCTGTATCTAGGAGTTTATTTATTTTGTTCTTTAGATTCCACTTATAAGTGAAATCTCATTGCATCTGTGTTTCTCTGTCTGACACTCGACTCAGCACAACACCCTCCAGGTCTATCCATGCCGCTGCAGATGGCAAGAACCCATTCCCATCCATAGCTGAGCAATATTCCACTGTATGTATGTACCACCTCCTCTTTATCCATTCTTCCATCGACAGACACCCAGGCTGCCTCCACATCTTGGCCATTGTAAATAATGCTGCAATGAATATATGGATACACACATCCCTTTGAAGTAGTGTTTTGGGTTTCTTCAGATAAATACCCAGAAATGGGATTACTGGGATCTTCTTTGTTTTAAAGTCTATTGTGTCTGGTATAAGTATTGCTACCCCAGTTTTTTTTATTTGTTTTGTTTCCATTTTCATGAAATACCTTTTTCCATCCCTTTACTTTCTGTGTGTGTCTTTCAATCTGAAGTGATTCTCTTGTAGGCAGCATACACGAGGGTCTTGTTTTCTTATCCATTCAGCCCTCCTATGTCTTTTGACTAGAGCATTTAATCCATTTATATTTTAGTAATTGTTCATAGATATGTAGCTATTGCCATTTTATTATTCATAATTTTGATTTTTTCCCAATTTTAAGTCCCTCTAACATCCCTTGTAATGCTGGTTTGGTGGTGATGAACTCCTTTAGCTTTTTCTTATCTGGGAAGTTCTTTATCTGTCCTTCAATTCTAAATGATAGCTTTGCTGCGTAGAGTACCTTTGGTTGTAGGTCCCTGCTTTTCATCATGTTGACTATTTTGTGCCAATCCCTTCTGGCCTGCAAAGTTTCTGTTGAGAAAGCAGCTGACAATCTTACGGGTACTGGTGGCAGACATCCTCAGTTGGCATCATGGCCTCCCCCACGTGCCTCCAGATTTAGCACAGGCAGCGAACAACTGCGGATAGCTTTGTATCTCTTAAAGTGAGTGTGGAAGTTTCCCCCCTTTCTTCTGTTTTTTGGAGCCATTTGAGAAGGATTGGTACTAATTCTTTGAATGTTTGGTAGAGTTCACCTCTGAAGCCGTCTAGTCCTGGGCTTTTCATTGCTGGGAAGATGTTGATTACTGATTTAATTTCCTTATTTGTTATCAGTTTGTTCAAGCCTTCTATTTCTTATCAAAATACAACTCTGAAAACTTCTGGGATGCAGCAAAAGCAGTACTAAGAAGGAAGGAAGTTTATAGTGATTTATCTCTACATTAAAAAAGAAGAATGATTTCAAATAAATAACCTATCTTTCAAACTCAAGGAACTAGAAAAAGAAACTAAACCCAAAGTTACCGCAGAAAGGAAATATTAAAAATCAGTGTAGAAATAAGTCAAATGAGAATGGAAAAACATAGAAAAACGTCAACTAAACTGAGAATTGGTTTATTGAAAAGGTAAGATTGATAAACCTTTAGCTAGATTAATATAAAAGAAGACTCAAATAAAATCAGAAATGAAAGAGGAGTTATTACAATGGATGCCTCGGAGATAAAAAGGATCATAAGGACTATTGCAGACAATTATATGCTGAAAAGGTGGATAGAAGAAATGGATAAATCGTCAGAAGCATACAATCTACCAAGATTGGGTGACAGTTGTTGATGCAACAAACACACACTTCTGCTAACACTAACCCCACCTGATTTGCCAGCTGTCTGCTGCAAGCTGACAATGACTCTATATTGTTAACAAGCTTGATTATGTAAATGTCAGACACTATGCAGTGCTCAGGCAGAGTAAAGTGATTTTGACAGCTTTGCACTGTGGTTTTTCTTTTTTTTTCGGGGGGTGGGGGTGGGGGTGAAAAGTGAATTTCCTATTGATACTGAGTTGTGTTTTGAAGGGTTTAAAGGTTGTTTAAGCTTGACTATATGCAGGCCATTTTGACACATTGATCTGCATATTAGAAGAAGCAATTCTAAATACAATTCAGAAACATTTACTATATTGATTCTATAACCTGAGGCTGTTGATTTCTCACTGAAATGTCTCTTCAGTATGGTGTTACCTGACATCTGTTAATAACAAAGTAAATTCTTGACAGGAAAATGCTCAGTTACCATTGTTATCAACAGAACAACATGTTCATCTCCCAAACTGTTAAAATTCTGGTTTGAAAATGAAACACCTTACTCAATAAACAGTATCTGAACATACAGTTCACTTACAGTCATCTGAACTATCTCTAGAGAAGTAATCAAATTATAAATGTATGAGATCATATTAAGGTAACTTGATGAAAATCCCTGTATAGTTCTCTATTAAATTTTGACTGTTTTAGCTTTTATTTTCAGAACTAATTGTTATTTTCATTCAATATTAAAACAGGAGTAAGAATAAAGGCATTACTTAATCTCACACCTAGTATGGGAACACTACTGGGAGTAACCCTTTTTTTTTTTTTTTACAGACAGGTTCAGTATTTGGGGGCCTGGGGGTTAACTGGCAGTAGACAGATTAACAGAAGACAAGTTTACACATATGCATATGGGGACTCACAAAAGAAGTGGCTTGTTCAATAAGTAGAGATAAGGTTTAATATACCTAACTAAGAGGGACAAAGAGTGGGGAGAAAAGACTTTGATGGAGGAACAAATGGCTTTCTTTACAAAGGACACATGAGCTTTCAGGGGAACAAATTAGGAGATAAGATAGTTTGTGATAATGTTTATGCAGGTACAAGTGGTCTTGTCCTTCCTGACAGGAAACAACACTTCTATAGAGGGAATTCATGGCAGCCTTACTCTCAGAACTTTCTGCCTCTAGCCAGATACAGAAAAGCTTCTTTCTGCATCTGTTGAATTTCAAATGTTCAGTTTAAAATAATTGTCATACTAACAATAGTGAATCTCAAACTTCTCAAATTCACGACCGGATACCTATTAAGGTTTATAATATCTAAATCCCTTGAGATCAGAAAATTATTGTCATGCGGAACATCCGGCGGGGGTCTCTGCTCCCGCTCCCCACAAGAGAAGGCAGGATATGGCTAGGCCAAAAAGGAACACCCACGAAGCCATAAGTAGGGGAGTCATACTACTATAGTCTCTCTGGCGGCATCCGCCTCTCTGCAATCCACTCATGTTAGCTCAGCCACCATCTTCTTGCTAGCCCCCATTTTTTGCTAGCGTAGCCACAGCAGTTATATTAGTGGCCAATGGCTCACTGGTTACAGCTGACGGCCAAATAGCCACAGCTGACGGCCATCCAATCACAGTTGATGACCATTTACTACCTGAGCCAGCAGCTTTCTATGTGAGGCCAAGAGCCTGGAAACTGCTTTCTGGGGCTCTGTCTCCACACTCCACCCCTACAGGCTCTCGCCTCACAATCTACGCAACAAGCGTCTTCCGCGAGGGGTCCTGTGCAAGGAGCCTGGAGGTGAATGCAATATCCTGGACACAGCCAGGCTCTCTGGGCACAGCCAGGGTTTCTCAGGGCACCACCAGTACTTCTAGGCACGGCCAGACTTCCTGGGTACTTAGGGTACCACCTGTCTTCCCGGACACAGCCAGGGTTTCTCAGGGCACCACCAGTGCTTCTGGGCACGGCCAGACTTCCTGGACTTCTTAGGGTACCACCTGTCTTCCTGGACACAGCCAGGGTTTCTCAGGGCACCACCAGTACTTCTGGGCACGGCCAGACTTCCTGGACTTCTTAGGGTACCACTAGTTTCCCCGGACACAGCCAGGGTTTCTCAGGCCACTGCCACTCTCTCTGGGAACAGCCCGACTTCCTGGGTACAGCCAGGGCTCTCAGGGCATTGCCACTCTCTGGGAACAGCCCGACTTCCTGGACTCAGCCAGGGCTCTCAGGGCATTGCCACTTTCTCTGGGCCTCTCAGGGTACTGTGCTGGAACAACAGCGACTCACAATCAAGGTGCTTACATATTCTCGATGGTGGCCAGTCAAGACACAAAAGCAAATATCCGCCAGTTCCACTACATGGTGGTATGTTCCCAAACAAACAGTCAAGCTGTCCATTAAATTAGGGATGGAAGGCAATTCCCCATAGTCCATAGTCATTCGCCAGGGCTGTCCTGGGGGTGAGGGATGACCTTAACCTCACCCTCATCTCCCATGGAGGACTCAGCAAGCCTTTCCTCCTGGGACTACAAGTCCTGCATCCAGGCTGCCTGAGCAGGAACTTCCCCGGCCCACAGGCCCGCAACGACCTTTGCTTTCTCCGGCCTATGCTGGTTGGGGAACCGTCCACATCTTTCCACCTCTCCACGGGGCTCCATCTCTCCAGCAGCTGCATGGCTTTTCCTGTGCTGGTGGGAGAACCGTCCACATCCTCCCACCCCTCCACGGGGGTCCAGCTCTCCGGCAGCTGCTCCTCCTGGTCTTTCAGAGACTGAGTGTTCATACACACAAACTGCTCCACCGTCCTTCGGAGAGCTTTGGCTGGCACCATACCCTGCTCGCTGTGCCATGTGTCATGCAGAGTGTCATGCGGGGTCTCTGCTCCCGCTCCCCACATAAGAACGCAGGATACGGTGAGGCCAAAAAGGAACACCCACGGAGCCATAGATGGGGGAGTCATATCACTATATTCTCGCTGGCGGCATCCGCCTCTCTGCAACCTGCTCTTGCTAGCTCAGCCACCATCTTCTTGCTAGCCCCCATTTGCTGCTAGCGTAGCCACGGCAGTTATATTAGTGGCCAATGGCTCACTGGTTACAGCTGACGGCCAACTAGCCACAGCTGACGGCCATCCAATCACAGTTGATGGCCATTTACTACCTGAGCCAGCAGCTTTCTATGTGAGGCCAAGAGCCTGGAAACTGCTTTCTGGGGCTCTGTCCCCACAATTATTATGGATCATTACAAGTACACTAATAATTAAAAGAACTTATAAATAGTTGGGAGTCAGCTTCACTGAAAACAATGTTAACTCATACCACAGTCTCCCAGTCTCCGTAGAGAAAAATAGCTAACCATTTTATCACGTGATGACATCACAGAGGAACACCTGCCCATTGTAGGAGTAGTTTCCAGCCTGGTGTCTGAGCAGTAAGCATTTTATTTTACTACGAACCATCATTTAAAGAATTTCTTGCCACCACCTGTGAAAGACTCTAGTAAAGACACACTCAAACACTAGGTTGTCAAAGTGAGGAAGCTTTGCAAAGATGTGAGTTGCTGAATTCTTATGACTCATTATTGCCTGATGATCTTCAGTCCTGTGTAGAGTCCAGGTGACAGGACGCTGGGACCCTACAGGGTACAGCAGAAGGCCAGCATCACACTGTGACATTGCGTCTCTCCCACTGCAGACAGCCTGCAGTAATGTAGTAAGCTGGACTATGTGACCTCAAGGAGTATTCAGACCATGGCTGTGCTTTCCAGACTCTTCCACAGAACCTCGGGGTATTACTCAGAGGTCATACAGGACCACAGTAGTTTGGGCCAATCTTAAATACATGCAGGCTTTTATATCAGTGAGTAGCTAGCAGATAGCAATGGGATTTATTCTGTACATATTTTGCTATGTCGTTGGCCATCAACACATGGGTTGTCAAGTTAATACATTGTTCCCCAGATATCTAAAAAGTGCTTACCCTGCTAATTTTGCAAAATATCCAAATTACTAATTGAAAGGAGCGTAACTTGGCCTTGGCATCTGTCCACACACTCCCATTTTTGTATTCTCATTTCACATGTCTGAGATCTAAAAGTGAACAAGGCAGCCCATTACATTTTAATTGATGTGAATCAGAAATCTATTTGCACTGCTTATCAAAACAAAACATTGAAAAAATGGGTATTAAGGTTTCTAAATCTACAACCATCAATTTAAATCTGTGTTTATTTAAACAGATTTATTGTTGTTTACTTGTAAAATAGAGGATATTGACAGTATTTATTTACTAAGATTATTCTGAAGGTGATATGTAACAGTGATGATGAAATGTTTAGGCATATAGAGTTGAACAAATGTTAGTTGTGAGCTTTCGCTCTCGTCATTTACTTTTTACACTGTGAACTTGTAATTGTGAGTCACTTAGCCAGGATTGTGGTTTGGGAGGTGATGACAGAATAATGGGATTCTTCATCAGTTTTCTTCTTATGTAAAGATTGAATTCATGACGATGGCCTCCTATGAACCAGCTTTTATCAACATATATTGAGTTCACCGATCACACAAAAATAAAAACACTCTTAATATGGGATTCTTCACCTCATAGCAATCTATGAAAATGCAAATTAGTAAAATACTTTTCCTAATATGATGGACAAGTTTGAGATGTAAAATATTATATTGGATTTATTTATTTTCATATTTAATGTATGAGATACATTCTGGCCCCTAAAAGGTAGCTCACCTAGCATAGTTCATTGTGAGCTGAAAATACTTGCTTTAGATTAAAAAGGTGAGCAGTAAGCATCGTGTTCTCTACAAAATTACACAAATCCCTACCGACAAGCAAGTGAGCATACTATGAATAAAACATGCCTTCTCTCACGTGACAAGCATTAGTACAGGAGCAATTTAAACTGTAGTCCTATAACTGAACCAAGGACACTACGAACTAATGTGTAATTGATTAGCTAAAAAGAACCTTTAATTAATAGTTGAAGGTTATGGTTAAAAGTAGTTATAAATCAACACTTTGTGGTTTGAAGGATCAAATTCAAGGTAACACATTCATTTTGGTACTGAAATCTATACTTGTTCAAAAGACAAAATATGAAAATTAAAATATTCAAAGTAAAATAGAAGGTAATTTTATTTCAGTCTAGATTAGTATTTCTATATTCATAATTAAAATTGAACAGTATTTAGAGAGTCACTGTCTTCATTCCCTGTTTAATTTTTCTCATACTATTAGGAGGGCCATCTGTCATGAGTCCTGAGCATCCCTGCACATTCTTGCTGGGCATAGCAAGATTGCCAGGTCTTGACTGCTTGTTTACCTGGCCCCTTTCTCAAGGTTGTGAGAGCAGGCCACTTCTGTTTGCTATAAAAGACTCCATAGTGTTCCTCTCCTATAAGGCAACCCACCACATATGCAGGCATGGATCCAGGCCCCCTGCATGGTCTCCATAGGACTTGGGGGGTTTGGGGTCTGGCATGAACATGAAGTGCTAGCTACTGGTTTTTGTTATGAATAACAATGTCTTCTACCTCTGAGCCAGGAATTTCATGTCTTTGGCAAATGCACACGAGACAGGAATAGGCTTAGTTCTTAGCTTGTATGTAGAGTAAAATCTTAGACTTTTTACTGTTCTTGACATGTAACACTTACCACCATCTACCATTATAATATGCGGTATTTTACTTGTTTATCTTGTTTTCTTTTCTACTCCCATATTAGAATGTAAGCTCCAAGAGGGCAAGGGGTTTGGATTATTTTGTTTACTCTTTTTACTTCAGTGCCTAGTACAGTGCTGGGCATATATGAGATACTCATAAGTAGAAATACTGGAAAGGATTTAGTCAAATACATTGTACGATTAATATTGCATGAATATTCAATAAAGTCGATCCATAAATCATTGTTAACCTTCTGTTCTCAGATTTATTTTAGATCTATTTCTCCTGTATGCTTCTTGTCTTACAAAATCAGTTACTTATCAGTTACTGATAGATAACTATCAATCAGTTCTGATTGATAGATAACACATATTTTTTCCTATTTTTAGGAACAGTTACATTTTGTGTCACTCATGAGAAATTGAAATGCAATATTATGGATGACATAATAATTGCTAACTTTATCGAGTAATTCTGTATTCCCGATTATGCACTAATCCTTTAGGTACATAATTACTTATATTCACAATGACCATTTGAGACAATGATGACAATCATCCAAATTTTACAGATGACGAAACTGAAGAAAATGAGGTTAAATGACTTATTGAAGGTCATACAATAGCTGTGTTGAGCCAGAATTTCATTCTGCGTGTCTGATTTCAGAATATGTGTGTTTAACTACTACTCTTGAAGTAGAATTGATACTGGCTAATAAATGATGGTAGAAGGCTTCAAAAATTGGAGAAATATTAAGTATTAAATATGTAATAAGTAAAATGTTAACTATTATAACCACATTAAACTTCCATTCCACATATTTAAAAGATTTTTCTCTTAACAGACACTAAAATGTCCTTGTCATTAATTTCTATTATTTAATGACCCAAAGAAAGGAATGCTAACTGCAATACTCCAGCAAGCTCTATCGCCAAATGCTTTGCTATCTAATATAATGTGAATGAAATAACATTAGTTAGCTTATGCCTTTATACGTGTGCTCCAACTCGTTCTCTTTCATATAGGTATTCTTTTTTTTCTTTTTTTTAATTAAATTTATTGGGGTGACAATTGTTAGTAAAATTACATAGATTTCAGGTGTACAATTCTGTATTACATCATCTATATTCTAATTCGTGGGAGTTGGTATTGAACAGCACAAGGTCTGGAAAACAGCTACTTTTTTTTTTCAGAATTGAATTCTGTGAGTGTTTTGCTTAGTGACTTCTCACAAATAATGTAGCCAGATAAAATATGTTAATTAATCAAATATACAAATCTCAGCCCCAAAGTCCATAACTTGCTTACTGGGGAAACACTAACTAGAGACTCCACCACTAAAGTCAGAAACCAAAAGAGATGCCTAATATCTCATTACCATTTAACACTGTGGTAGAGGTATGAGCCTATGTAATTAGACAAGAGATAAGAAATGCACACATAAAATTAGAAAGGGAAAATTAATGGGAAAACCACTATAAACAACAGAAGATATTAGTGAAGTAACAGGTAATAAAACTAACAAACAGAAAGGAAAAGTTTTCACATTTAGAAGAATAACCAGCTAGAAAATAAGAAGGGAGATTCCATTGCCAATGGCACAAACAAAATACCGAGACATAAATTTAACAAGAAATAATCAAAATATAAATAAGGAAAGCTAGAACTCGTTCTGAAAGACACAAAAGTAACTTGAACACATGGAAAGATGTGCCACTCTCTTGGGTCGAAAAACTCAACATCATAAAGAGTCAGTTCTTTCTGAGTACATTTATAACTTTAATATAATCACAATAAAAATGAGATGCATTTTCCGAGAGCTAGACAGCTTTATTATAATGACCACTTAGGGAAAACAAATGTGCAAACATAGACAAAAAAACCATGGAAAAGACCAATGAAGGGGAATCACCTCTAAAGATGCTAAAACCTATTATAAAATCTACATAACTAAAACCGTGTAGTATTGGTGCATTATTAGAAACAATGCAACATAAAATTTAAAAAATGTATAGAAATTTAGTCTATGTATGTCAAATCATGGAGGAAAATGGACTTTTACAAAAATGGTAAATGAATAGTCATATGGAAAATAGACAAAGCTGAATTTATTTCTTACACTATATACCTGAATAAATTCTAAATGGATCAGAGACCAAATGTAAAAAATGAAGCTGTATAAAAACTATTTTACTTCAATAAAAAATTATTTTACAGAGATTTGTTTCTATTCTAGAACAGCTACTAAAAATTGAGAAAAGACAAATAGCCAAGAGAAGACATTAAAAAGATGAATAAACAATTCTCAGAAATAGGTATGCAAATGTTTATTAATACAGAGGGTGCCAAAAACATATACACATTTTAAGAAAGGAAAAAACTGTATTACAATTACACTGATGGTAACCACTTTGAGCACCTCTTGTAATAGCAGAAGTCAAACATGACTTGTATTCATCTTTTGTTATCGGTATGTATTATTACAATTTTAATGCAGTTTTTTTCTTTCTTAAAATGTGTACACATTTCTTTGGCACTCTCTGTATATGAAAACATTACTAACTCCTAAAAAACCATATTCAGACCTTCCAATATCTTAATAGTTGTTTTTTTTCCTGGAGCAAGATAAATTGATTATACAGTCCATTTAGGAAGACATATTAGTGGACAGGAAAATCTTGAAAAGGAATAGCAATGAGGGGAACCATCCCTGTAGAGATTATCCCTCACTTATTGGACTGGAAAAATGTTTGTAAACACTATTCAGGATACAGGAACAGGCAATCTCAAACATTCCTGGTGTACTGCAAAATGGCACAATCCCAACGCAAGGGAACTTAGCAATAGCCAGCAAAATGTATATCCATTATTCTTTGTTTCAATAATCTAATTTATAGGACTTCATCTCAGAGATATACCAACAAAATATGAAATGTTGTTTGTCCAAGGCTATTTAATAAGCACTATTTATTAGCTTTTATATTAGTAAGATTCTGGAACCTACCTAAATATTGATCAATAGAGAAATGGTTGAAGAAATCATAGTAGACAGAGATTTCTGTTCTCTACTATGAATGATTTCCAGAGTATATCATTATGTGAAAAAACAAAGATGCGAAAAAATGCTATAATTTATTTAAGCAAAAGGGAGACTATGTATTCCTCTCCATATGTGTGTTTTTATATTTACATTTATATTTAAAGAAGGAAACACCAAGAAAAAAATGATTACAGAGAGGGGAAAGGAGGGACTGGAGTAATGAGAATGGAAGCTAGACTTTTCTTAAACTATTTCATGGCTTTGGTTTTAGAACCATTAAATTATGTATGGAATGAGAAAACAAATTTAACAAGACACGCTTTAAAAATTAAAAGCCAAAATGAAATAAATGGGTTTGTGGTTCTGGATCAAATTGATAGGTTAATTCTGCAGAATTTAACTCTTTCAAATGAGTTTAAAAGATAGAAAGTTGACTGTATCCCAAATGGGAAATACATCAAAAGGATAAGAAGAACCACAATACATCTTGAAGTATATTAGGCAATCATATTGCTACTAATAATATTGCAATGGTTATTTGCAGATATTATATATACATGTAAATATAAAGAGGAAGAGCAGGGAGTAAATAATTATGTGACTATTTAAGAAATCAAAGTGTTTAATGTAAACAAAATGGATGAAAAATAAATTCAATTAATCTGTCTTAAATTTCAATGGAAATAGCAGAACCTCATGAAATAGCAGCATGAACTCATTCAGTATGAACTCAGATATCAGTAATTATTCTCAAAAAAGAGTGTCTTCTAGCTCAGTCAACTGCAAAGGCCTTGAAGCAATGAACATATCAGTTGAAATAAGCACCCGTAGTGCCCACATTATGGTCTCTAAAACAAACTGGAGCCTCTTGGAGAAATAGCTGGTGGAATATGGACAAAATGAGTCTGGAACATCTATAGCACCAAAGCTAGATATAGTGCATGTTGAGGTTATGTCGAAAGGACTCAAGAGGTAGTATTAAAGGGGTCACAAATGTAGAACAATGAGCATTAAAGGAATAATAAGTGCAACAATTTGAATTACAAATGTATTAACTGTCTTGAGTACATTTAATACTAAAAAAAATCCCTAAACAATCCTCAGTCACTTTAAGTGACTGAAGATGGGTCAGCAACCCAGCACTCTGAAAGAGAAAGCATTAACTCCACGTTTCACGTATGAACTATATTTCAGGAAAACCAAATAGTTCATAGTTATTCTTTATTGGAGAATTCCAGGCAGTAAATGTAGAAAACTTCTAAAGTTAGAAAAATCACCATTTTGCAACACCTAATCAATTAATGGACCTAGGCAATAACACTCATTGGCTATGAAATAGAATATGTAGAGGTTGATATGCCTGGTGAACACGCACCATGGTTTTCCTGGGAAGTGCTCATTACTAATACTACACCTCCCTTCACCCCCTGTTCGAAACAGTCTCTGTTTGGATGATATGCAATCAATGTAGTGATAGGAAATTTTGTAATGAAAGTGGAAAGCTAATAACACCTAAAACAACTGCTCAATCGGAGGAGGAGGAGGAGGAGGAGGAGGAGGAGGAGGAGGAGGAGGAGGAGAAGAAGGAGAAGAAGAAGAAGAAGAAGAAGAAGAAGAAGAAGAAGAAGAAGAAGAAGAAGAAGAAGAAGAAGAAGACGAAGACGAAGAAGAAGACGAAGAAGAAGAAGAAGAAGAAGAAGAAGAAGAAGAAGACGAAGACGAAGACGAAGACGAAGACGAAGACGAAGAAGAAGAAGAAGAAGAAGAAGAAGAAGAAGAAGAAGAAGAAGAAGAAGAAGAAGAACACAGACATTGAGAATCTCCTGAAGGGCTGTGGATGCAATAGCAAGTCCGAAGCACCATCTATGATCTATTACTGCCAAAGAGTCAAGTCTGAATTGATGAAGCCTCAGTCTCTACCAGTTCAGAGTCAACACCAGTGAGAAGAATGTGTTAAGAAACAAACCAGGGGTGTGAAATGCTATATCCAGGATTTCCGAAATTCAATGACATGATGACCTAGCTTCTTTCATAAATAAAGGACAGGGAAAAGGGAAAGGAGAGTTGATGTAGATTTTTAAAAACTTATAAAACATACCAAAGAAATGCAGTCTGGACATTTTTCTTGAAATCTAATTTGAATAAAGCTGACAGTAAAAAGACATTTAAAAGTACAGGATATAGTGTAGAAATGAACCTCTTGTCCCTAACCTATGGGACCATGATACGTGCTACCTCTCTCATCAGTTACAAAAATAACTTTTTCCCAGTACGTGGGTTTTCATTTCTTTCTTCTTTATTTTAATGTGTTTGTTTCAGGGAGAGCTCTCAAAGAAAAGATGATGGAAACAATTCTTGTATAAACTTGGTACTTGGTTGAAGTGCTACCAGGCTCCCTGGAAGAAAGCAAGCTCACAAGCCATGGCACATGGTTGAGGAAGTGTCTGTAGTGCTCAGTCCTGCCTCGGTCTTTCTCCCCGATGGCTGGCTAACTGTGGCCATTCTGGTCTGACCCATAACACTGCAGAAGCCTCCCACCTCTATCCCTCCTCACAATCCAGGTTCTTTACTTCCCTCCTCCGTCCCCACATTCAGAAAACACACACACACACACACACACACACACACAGTTTCAAACTTCTTTATGTTAATCACCATACAATCTTGGTGTCAGGTTTGGTCTCTAAGTAGTTAAAATAAAACACTGAAAATATTTTCAGTAACTCAGAATAAAATTACGGTCAACTGACTTATCCCAAATATATTCTGAGATAATTTCATACTCAGTAAACTACACGTTTCCAAATGAAGATTTTGAGTGTTGTCTTAGATTTTAAAAATGCCCATCACAAAGGAAATACAAGAATTAATCAAGTTTATAGATGAACATACAATCAAAATCCACGTACTCACTAAATACCAAACTTGAAAAACAAAAAATTTCAGATAATTTATCTCTAAAAGCAGGTGTGAAATATTCAAACTATAAGAAATTGAGTGCATATATATGTTAACAAAATACTTTTAATTAATGCTAAGAGGATGAGGTCATGTAAGAGTGAACCAAAAACACTGAAATGACATTTTGATATTTTTGTGGGAATGACATATTCACAAACCCATGACTATGCATTGATATTTAGGTCTCCATCGGTTGTATTAATGATATTAACCAGTTTAAAGCATTCAAGAATACAAAGTTGAGCTTTTAATAACTTTCAAATGGCACTAGAATAGATTTTCTTTGGAAGTCTTTTTTTAATTGGAATTGGCTCCGTAACCTAACAATAAATAAAAAACGGTACACATATAAAACAGATTTATATTCTTTATTTTTTTTCTTAAAGAAATAACATTGCAACATTTCACACTTGTGCTTTCTACCTTTGGGGATTGATACAGAACTGGTGGAGAAAAGCTTAAAATTAAGTCGACTTATTCCTAAAGGCTAACTGACAATGCTAGGGAGAAAAAGTCTCCATCACTACCAATGGGTTGAAAGCATGATACACATAATGGTGAAATTGCTGCTACCCATGTAACTGTTTAGGATTCATTTGGTGGTTAACAGAAAAGGATGCTTACAGAAGGATTAACGTGTAGTAAAAAAAAAAAAAAAAAAGAAAGAAAAAAAAGAAAAGAAAAGGATGCTTACACTTAACAGAGAAGCTAATGGCAAACAAGATAAATTAATTTCAGGCAGAAATTGTTAAACAACTATAATGTGGTTTAGCGTAGCTAATGTGAACCATTATCATATAACTTAGGTCCAAGTTCTTCAAAGCCATCATAATAGCAGGGTTCGAAGAATGGTTTCAATAATTGCCAGATCATACTGCTTCTGTTTAAGGAAAATAAATACTATTTAGGTAATTGTTATACACATTTCAGCAAACAAAATAAGCCAATGCTCACCTCCCTCCTTACTTCTTAATATTAAGTACACACTACTTACAGCCTCCATCTGGATATTGTTTCCCAACTCGGCCATTTCTTGTCTCAATTCACTATCTTTATGGGTAATAAAACGTTCATGCTCCTGCTCCAAGTTCTCCATGCTCTAAAACAAAAAGCTTAGCTCATAAACCACAGCTTTCAGCTCACATGCTAAACTTGTACAATTAAATTTCAAAAGTAACAATTCTTAATATTTACAGGATGCCCATTGTTTACTCCAAATAAAAATATTACAAGGAATGCATGCATATTGAAATGTCCACTAAGGAAGTATGTAAATGTCACAGTTGAGTCAAATGTTATTATTGTAGCAGTGCAACAGTTGTACAGTTTCTTGGAAACAATGGATTAAATAAAGAGCTAATGTCAGAGTGGAGTCAAAAAAGAAAAAGACTCACAATCCCATATCATGAAATACCATAATTTAAAAATTCTCTGATAAGCTTTAAACACCAGGTAACAATGTACTTACAGTGATTAATAATCAATGTGACATGATTCCATTGGAGGGAATAATATGACCTCTTAAAGTTATGAAAAACAAACTTATGTTCCCAATTTCTACTCTTCACTCAAGTCATCTAGTGCATCCTATATAAAAAGTACTCTGTCAAGTGCTCTGGAGGAACTTAGAAACGAAAACATGATAAATCGATTGCTTAGGTCAGCGAGAATAAAAATCATGTAAATAAAAGTAACACCAAAAATTACAACTGTTTTTATGTAACAGTTAGGGAAGCACATCTTGCTGGGACTATGTGGTGAAAAATAAGATTATTGCGTATCTGGGAAAAATAAGATTCCAATAGGGGAGGAAAGAAGGAATGAAAAGTGTTCTAGGGGAGAAGCATAAGCAAAGGAAGTAATGGTGAGTTAGTTAGTTGAGAGAAAGCAACGAACCTGGAGGTGAGGAGGAAAGAAAGAATGTAAGTATGAAACTACAAAGGGAGTCTTGTTATTGGGAAGACGCTGAGCACCTGAGAATTTAAAATGGGAAGTTAATGGCAGGTTTTCAGGGGGGAAGGTATGTTGTGGAAGATGATATTGCAGAACCGTGAGGAACGGATTGGAGGAGAGAGAAGTCAGGTAAGAATCTGACAGTACTCGCAAGGAATGATGAGGTCCTGAACCGCAGCAGCAGCAGTGGGAATTCAAAGGAAGAAGTGACAGTACAGTGGCAGAGGGGCTACCTGCAGGGCCTAGGAATAACTGGATGGGAAGGATAAGGGATGCCGAGGGGTCAAAGACAACACTAAAGATGCTACCTGAAGCGCTGCCGTGGAGCAATAAACTAGGGAAGAAACCTTCCTTAGTACTTTAGCAAATCTTCACCTCAATTAATAACTGGTTCCCAGGGAGCATTAGAGCAACGTGTTGCCCACTTGGAAACACTTGTAAAATAATTTCATTCTAAGTATATTCTAAAGTTTGTCAACTCTTTTCCTACTTTACTTAAATCATCTCAATTAGTTTACAGGAGTGACATAGTATTTGCACAAGAATAAAAAGAACATCCCATCCAAAAAAGAAGGGGTATGTCTACGATTCCATCACCTAAATAAGTGTGTCTCTGTACGATATGCTGAGGTGAGAATGGGGCTGTACATGGTTCTCAGTTCATAAACTCTTGCCCTCCTGTGGCCTTTTCAACTGCCAGGCATCCGGGCCTTCTCTTGTGATAGTAAGTTTGCATATAAAGCCACTTTTTGGCACTGTAGTTAATTCTAACAGCAAATGTGCCATAAAACACTCATATCATATATTTGAAAATAAAGGAGATCTTCAACGATTACAAGTGCTACTTTCTATTTTACATGAACTGGTGATACAACAGAGGCAAAAGACATCAGAACCCAATCATAGACATTTTATGCTCCTTAATACAGTCATTGCTAATCTCCTAAAAACTGACTGTTGATACAAAATTATGATTACAGTATCAATCTTAATCACAAGTATCTATAGCTGGGTAATATTCCCAATTGACTATTTCTTGTTTTAATCATATCACAACACTCCTAATAAATTCTAAAACTAGAAATAAATTTACTACTTATGGTAAACCAGGAACAATAAATCCAACTGGAAAACAGTCAAGAATTTAAAATGTATAACCAGAATATTCTTCCCCTAAATTATGAAACAATTTAACCTCCACTTCAAAACAGACATTGTGTTATAAGTATGTATTGTGTTACCAAACAAAACAGACCTTTAAGAAATTGTTATACAAATGCACAAATGTTTTCACTCTCTGCTTGTGAGCAACTCTAGTTTGGTAAAAAAGCTTTCGGTGTTCATGAAGCAGTGCCTACAAGGGTAAAAGAA
>NC_133751.1:0-5000 GCF_036562045.2 Rhinolophus sinicus
CCGGTAGCCTGCAGTTGTGTTGTTGACTGTGTGACCTGTTGAGGAATGATGACCAAGAAGAAAATCAGTCTGGCACAGTGGCCAAAAGCAGGAGCCCTGAAACCAGACTCTTTGGGGATGAATCCTGGCTCTGGCACTTCTTAGCAGTGTGACCCAGGGCGAGTTACTTAAGCACTCTATTTCTCAGTTTCCCATCATGTGAAATGAAGAAATGAATCATTCCTGCTCTATGGTTTTTGATAAAAGTTAAATGAGATAATAGCAATAAAGCACTTATCCTAATACCTGTTACAGAGTAAATGCTCAGTAAATGTCTCTATCTCTCTATCTCTCTCGCTAGCTCTCTCCCCACCCCACCCCACCCCTAACTGAAGTGACTGGACAGTACCCATTTGTGTGTCCTAGGCACGATTCTATGACTGAAGACCACCCAAACAAATCAAAATGCTCTCAGATTAATTAAGTAATGCAAGGCAGGCTGTGACAAGCACTATAATCAAGGTAATAAAGTACTCAGAGAATGTTAACCTGAGGGCAGGGACTGGTCTTATTCATCCTTGCATCCTCAGCACATTACCCAGTGTCCAGCAGAAAAGCAATGCTCAATAAATGATCGGAGAAGAAACAAATGATTTACAGGCAATCAGTAGGCAGAACAAGGACAGACTTCAGAGAAAGGCGTGGTAATGCAGATTAGGATTTCAGGAGGGTTTGAAAAAGAAATAAGGGGATAAAAGTCAAAGAAGAAAAAAAAGAATTTGAGAAATGGGACATAGCAGGGTAGGCTTGCCACACATAATAAGGCCCTGTTATCAAAAGAATTTCAAAATATGAAAAAGAATTGTCATTGACCTTTTTAATCAAGGGTGAAAGTGAAAACCCCTTGTGAAGCTCCCCGTTCAGGAGAAACTGCACAGGAAAGAGAAAGAGCTTCAGACTCGTCCAAGGTCTGGACTTATCAGATAGAGTACAAAAAATGCTAGTTAGAGGAACTCCCTCATTTTAGGCTGCAGCCCACCTGAACTACCTGGAGTGCTCTCAAGGTTCCACACTTTCTCTTGCCTCAGAAACTTGCAATGAACATGTCTTCTCCTTTTCCAGATTCCTCAAATCATCCATCCTTCTTTCCCCTCCCTGACTCCACCTGCCTAACTCCTATTCGTCATAAAGCACACAGTTCACATGCAAGCCTCTCTGGAAAGCCTTTCTTTCCTCCTCAGAACCCAAATCTGGCATAAGGACCCACCCACTCACACTTCTATCACATTGCAATTGCAATTGCGTGTTTATTTGGACAGCTTCCCCCGTTATACTGTAAGCTCCTCAAGGCAGACATTATGTCCTATTTATTATTAAATGCTTGATAAATTAATAACTGGAAAGAAAGTTGAATTCCCTCACATTAAAAAGCATACAGATAGAAACAATACTGTATGTGTCATTTGGGCAAACTTTTTACTCCACCTCTGGCTGAGGCCATTTAAAAATTAATGAATAATATATCCCTCAGTCGGTGATGCACTATCAGCTCCAACAGAGCATGGGTTAAAAGTTCTAATGTGCCTCATCATGCCCATCCATACATATAAGACCAATGGGATCCCAATTCCATCCCCTCAAGGAAATTTACAGATATAGTTCCTTTTCATTCTTAAGAAAAAAGCAATTGATTCTTAACCTATCAGGTTGCCAGAAAGAGAAAAGTTTAATTAAATATAATGTTAGGATGTGAGGAAACAGGAAATCTAATACACAGTTGGTGGAAAGGTAAATAACTATCAAAATGCACATACATTTGCATACCCTACAAATTTATGAAGAGGATATACTTCATGCATGCAAAATATGGTGTACAAGGATGCGCACTCTTACATATTTTTGGCAATTTTTTTATTGTCGTAAAATATGCATAACATAAAATCTACCATGTAAACCATTTTTAAGTATACCATTCAGTGGCATTACGTACATTTGCATTGTTGTATCACCACCACCACTGTCTATTTTCAGAAGTTTTTCACCTTCTGAAACAGAAACCCTGCACTCATTAAACAATAATTCTCCATTTCCCCCTCCCCCCAGCCCCTGGCAATCACTATTCTATTTTCTGTCTCTATGAATTTGTCTATCCTAGGTAGCTCATGTTAGTGGAATTACACAATATTTGTCCTCTTGTGTCTGGCTTATTTTGAAGTATATGATTATATGATCTATTTAACTATTACATTTTTTAAAACAAATAAAATGTACTGGATTTTTCTGAGCAAAATGCATGTGACACTTCTTCACACTGAAGGTCCATACCACCAGCCTTAGCAGGGGAAAGTGAGTGTCCCTCCTGTTGCAGCACCACAAGCATCTGTCAGAAAAGATGCTCCACATCCCTTACTCCACATCTACTCCCCTCATTTCTCCTGTTTTATAATACAAGAATTTGAGTCCCAAATTTAACCTGCTTCCTTAAGACCCTTCCTCTTTACCTCTTTGTGGGTAGGGGTCACCTCAACAAAATTATTTTGTGAAAGCCAGAACCGCGCTCCAAGCCTCTGGCAATAACTTGCCAAAAAAAGTCAAGACACAAAATGAAAATGTCAATCAAACACATGGAAAATAAATCTCTCTCCTAATATGGTAAAATCACAGCATTAAAGAGCCTGGGAAAATATAAAAGTGAATCCATCATTCTACCTTTGAAACACTGTAGTATCTCTATGTGCCTGTGACCCTGATGTCTTTTTAGCACTCTAGATTGGAAAATGAGGATAATGTTAATGTCGTTTTCCATATCTTTGAGTAATCCCAGAAAAGGATAGTAGCTCATCCTCACAGGCAAGACCATAACAACCGCAGAAGAACAAAAGTCAAAGCTTGTCTTTCCAGTACCTAACTACAACACTAGTTCAACAAATGCATAGTTTTTAGATGGTTACTTCCCAGGGTTCTATTTAAGCTAATGCAGCGATATTCCCAGTTTGTGCTTCTCGTTAACTACCCCTTGTCCTGGAGGACTACAGTCCTCAATTAGTTATGTCTGCTTTTAGTCATTTGCCTTTTTGCATCTCTCTTGAAAATCCACAGTTGATAATCACAAGATTCAAGCTGAGGTAAAATATTGTCAGTATTTTTAAGCACCATTTGGCCGAAAACATTGCTTGGGGACATACACACACACACATACACATATGCTGATGAGTCACAGGCAGATTGCAGCCTGTTATTTTGAGACTGCCCTGCCCACGATAATACTGCCACACATCTGGCCCATTTTCAAAATGGTGACTTGGTGGAATAGTCAGTGTTCGTGCTACTCTCCAAGGCTGGTGGCACTAACGAACGCAAAAGGGTTATTTCCCTTCCAGCTCCCCACTTCGAGTTCACACAGGAAACATGACAGCAAAATATTTAAATAAAAGCCAGTGTGGAAAATACATGCTTTCATAATCTAAAATAGGCTTTAATTAATGTGGAACTATTAATTCAGTTATTTGGAAAACTGGAGATTTGAAGATTTTAATGCTGTTGGTTAAAGTTTTAATGAAAAGGGCAGGTAGTGATCATCAGAAAAAATGTACAAAAACATTTTTTTGTAGTAAAAAAAAATGCAATAAAGATTTTAAGTGGTGCCCAACAGTGAAAAGTTTGCTGTTAATATATTCAGCTGGTGTTTAGCCAAAATGCTCTACATATTTTCATATCAAGAATGTTATGTGAATCAGCAGAAAATAATACATTTATAGCTCCTCAGTATTTCTATACTATTCACCAGAAAAATTTACATTTTAAGGGCTTTTATTTTTTCCCAATAAAATAATTTTAGTAATAGAGTGTCAATAAACAAATATGATTTATATTTTGATGAAAGTTAATTCTCTTATTCTCCAGATGCAAAATTTTAATTCTGAATTATCCAGAATTCAGTACATGATTTAAAGCATAATTTTAGAATTGATCATACATAAAATGTAAATGAATGTTAACATGGACTATAATTTATAATTAATTTGACTTCCCTATAGCCGTTCAGGTAACTACTCGATATGTTTACTAGGCAGATTTGAAATTAAATCTCATGATTAGAATATTCCTTTTATAAGAAACCAAGTGGTATTATAATAAGAGTATTTTCAGAAGAAGAATGATGATAGAATCAAAAGCATTGGATAACACCAAGTATTAACAATGAAATTAGAGAAAAAAGTGTGTTTCTCTGATGATGTGGGTGTGTTTTACTGTAATGAGAAACAGTATCAAAACATTACCCCAAATCAGTCATTTGAATTCATTGTTATAATCCTAACTATCTCATACACAAAAGTTTTTGGGCTTTTGAAAATAACAACAAATATGTAAAGTGTCATTTTCAAACACAGATTCTTTCTTCAAAGGAAAAAGAGCCAAAGTCATACCCAAGCCAATTATTACTGAGTAATAATTTAAAAAAACATCTGGTTTCAGATTTACTAAGAATAATGTATTCAATGGTAAGGTGATCATCTTGCATTTTAGTGTAGCTAAATGTACAGCTGTGAAAAAGCAACATGAGAAAAGACATATATTAATGACAGAACAGTATTATATATGTATAACTAAATCATTTTTCTTATTTTTCATCGGATGCAAACAACTTCACAAATAATTCAACAGAGTTAATTTACTCTACAGTCAAAACCTTTAAATAAGTGCTCCCTCAAATGAACAAAGGCTTGGTCAGCTGCATGCTAAATATTTTAAAATATAAATATATATAACCAGTACAACCATATATCTGATACTGCAAACAAAAATAAATTTGAATATGGAAAATTCCAGTAATAAGCAGTGGAATTTAAAGAACATTACTGTTACATTTATATTTTAATTGTTGTGGGTATTTTTTTTTTATTTGTTTCTTTGGTTGGTTTATTGTTGTTATTTTTTTTCTTGCCACAGCAATAGCATTTGGCCACTATGGTATCCCTCTCAAAGGAAAAATACATGATCAGTGCAACAACCTGCTTCCT
>NC_133751.1:10000-21703 GCF_036562045.2 Rhinolophus sinicus
CCATTTTTTTCCTAGCTTTATGAGGTATAAGTAACAAATAAAATTGTATATATTTAAGGTGTACAACATGATGGTTTGGTTTGATATACGTATACAGTGTGAAATCATTACCACCATCAAGCTAATTAACATATCACCTCATATAGGCACCTTTTGTTTTTGCTTTTGTATTTGGTGTAGTGAGAATACTCAAGATCTACTCACATTCTTCGCTTCCTATTTATTCTAAACCAACTTCACTCAAGGAGCAATATGGCTACAGGCTTCTTATTTTAACAAAACAGCCCAGAAGATGAGAAAAATAAAGAGAGCTTCTTTTTAGATGTTGCCAGAAATATCTTTTCTAGTATCTCTGGCCCAAATCAGACCATATGTCACCTCTAACCCAAAATCATGGCCAGGCGATAAGCTTATGTTGCTATATATGCAGCCCCTTCCCTAGAGACAAGGGGGGAAGTGAGGCTCCCACAAACACATGGGCTGAGTCAAAGAGGAGTAGATACTCAAATGATAATCAAGCAGTGAGCAAGAGAAGGGGGAATGGATGTGGCGGAAGCAACCACAATGACACTACACCATGAATTTTGCTTTTCAGGGCTCCCTGGCTCCATGTTTTGAAATTTGATGGCCATAGTCAAGCCTCTCTCATCCAAGTTCAGAGTCTGACCCCCACCCCAGGAAGCAACCATAGCCCTCACTTATCTAGGAGGGGAGTTTTAGAATCAATAATATCTTGGAAGTAAGTTTATTTTGTGACATTATTTCTTTATGAAGCTACGTATTTCTGTAATATACTAGGTATGTATCTTCACTGAGCTGAAATAATTTCAAATACTTAAACCAGCACTTAAGCATTTTACCCTACGCTATAGGTATGTGACCTCAGGTAACTTATCTTCTTTATACCTCACTTTCCTCATTTGTAAGATGGGTATTATAATTGTACTTATTTATGGAATTTCAGAATAAAATATGCCTAAATGTATTAATACACATAAGCACTTGAAACATCTCTGAACGTAGGAAACATTCAATAAATGGTCACTATTTCTTTGTTAGTTTTACATTATTTTTAGTAGTAGTAATACTATGAGTACCAGTATTTGAATATGTGACAATATACAGGCCCATTGATGACGTGATTCAATTAAAAACAATTATCCTTTCTGTGTTTATCCCTTAGGCATATCATCCCTTTATCATCTCAAAGCATATACATACTACTGTCCCAAAGCATATATATCCATGCGAACTTTGTCTCCCTAGAAATTTATAAGTTAAATTATAGTGATATGGACAATACATAAAAGAGTCTTTTTGGTTAAACAAAATTGTGAAAACATTTAACAAAGTCTTCATTGTATAAACTACAATAATTATTGAATATTAATTTTAATGTTACAGAAAATTAATGATAAAATATATAACTGGTACATCCGAAACAGGTCATGATAACGGGAACTGCCCAACTCATTTCCAGTATTTAAGGTAAGGATTCCTAAGAAGTTGGGTTTCAAAAGAACTGAGGTGATGGAGAGGAGGCAGCTTAATAAGTAATCAGGCGATCAGATGAGCCAAATTTAGACAAAGATGGTAAGCCCAAATAACAAAAATTAAAAAAAAAAAAAAAAAAAAGATGAAAAGGTAGAAAAAGAGAGAAGGGAAAAGAGAGGGAAGACATAGAAAACATCTAGGGAGGAAAGATCTGGGTTTGTTGCCTGAATCTGCTACCTACCGTGTTTCCCTGAAAATAAGACCTAGCCAGACAATCAGCTCTAATGAGTCTTTTGAAGCAAAAATTAATATAAAACCTCGCATTAAATTATATTATGTTACATTCAATTAAATTAAATTATTATATTATATATTATATTATATTATATTATATTATATTATACCCAGTCTTATGTTATAGTAAAATAAGACCGGGTCTTATATTAATTTTTACTCCAAAAGATGCATTAGAGCTGATTGTCCAGCTAGATCTTATTTTTGGGAAAACACGGTACTAGCTATGTACTCTTGAGCAAATAACCTTTCTGATTCCATTGATTCATCTTTAAAACAACAAATAATAATACCTATATAACATTGTGATTCATCAGTTCCAACATTTTAACATCTCTGAAATAAGAAAGAGCATATCTTATAATCTATGGAATCTTAGATTCAATGAAATGTGGTTGTACAATGATAAGCATTGAATAATATAATGCATATAAAGCAACTAGCACGTTGTCAGGACAATCTTTTTATTTAACTTCTTTAGCTACACTTGTATTCACTTTCTTAAATTAGAAACTCCAAAGCCCAGGATATAAAACTAAAATTCCAAAGAAGGAATATCAAAAAGTCTACTAATCATAAATTAAATTAAATGAAGAAGAATTAGGGAAACAAATTGACTTTAAAGAGAAAGAATCTCCCTCCATTTGAAGTGAATAACCTCAAAGCGAAAAGAAAAAAAGAATCCAAGTCATTGGGGTTAGATGTCTTCATTCTAAAGGCAAAATGTATTGAAAAAGTAAAAATTCCAAGTAATTTTACAATCCAAGTTTGTTACAACTAAGTTACAACTATAACTCACTGGCCAAATATAGATAACTACATGCTTTTTGCACATAAAATTTTATTTGAATACAGTCATGCTTTTTCGCTATATATTGACTATGGTTGATTTCTTGCTACACCAAAAACTGTAACAACTAATAAATGAAGTCAGTAAAGGAAACAAAATTAATATGCAAAATCTATTGTGTTTCTATACACTAATAAGAAACAAACAGAGAAATTAAGAAAACAATCCCATTTACAAATGCATCAAAAAGGAATAAAATACCTATGAATAAATTTAACCAAGGAGGTAAAAGATCTGTACCCTGAAAACTGTAACAAAGTAATGAAAGAAATTGAATACAACATAAATAAATGGAAACATATACTATGCTCATGGGTGGGAAAAAATAATATAGTTAAAATGTCCATCCTACCCAAAGCAATCCACATGTTCAATGCAATCCCTATCAAAATACCAACAGCATTTTTCACAGAACTAGAACAAATAATTCTAAAATTTGTATGGAATCACAAAAGACCCCTTAGCCAAAGCAATACAGAGAAAGAAGAATCAAGCTGGAGTTATTAAACTACCTGATATCAGACTATACTCCAAGTCTATAGTAATCAAAACAGCATGGTACTGGAATAAAACCAGACATAGATCTATGGAACAGAATAGAGAGCCCAGAAATAAACCCACACCTATGTGGTCAATTAATCTATGACAAAAGAGACAAGAATATGCAAAGGGGTAAAGACAGTCTCTTCAATAAATGATGCTTCGAAAACTGGAAAGATAAACGTAAAAATAAAATTAGATCATTTTCTTATACCAGATACAGAAATACACTCAAGGTAGATCAAAGACTTAAATGTGCAAATAAGACCTGAAACCGTAAAACTTCTAGAAGAAAACATAGGCAGTAAACTCTCTGACATCAATTTTAGCAATATTTTTTTGGATATGTCACCTCAGGCAAGAAAAGAAAAAAGAAAAAAATAGAATCACATCAAACTAATAAGTTTTTGCACAGTGAAAGAACCCATCAACAAAATGAAAAGACAACCTACTGAATGGGAGATGGGAGATGATATTCACTATTGATACATCCAAAAAAGGATTAATATCCAAAATATATAAGGAACTCATACAACTTAACACCAAAAAAAAAAAAAGAATCCAATAAAAGAATGGGTAGAAAACCCGAATAGACATTTCTCCCAAGAGGACATATGGATGGCCAACCGACATATGAAAAGATGCTCAACATCATTAATCATCAGAGAAATGCAAATCAAAACCACAATGAGATATTACCTCACGCCTGTCAGAGTGACTTTTATCAGTAAATCAATAAGCAACAAGTGTTGGCCAGGATGCAGAGAAAAGGGAACCCTCGTGCACTGTTGGTGGGATTGCAGATTGGTGCAGCCAGTATGGAAAACAGCAGGGAGGTTCCTTAAAACATTAAAAATAGAACTACCTTATGACCCAGCAATTCCACTTCTGGGTATTTATCCGAAGAAATCCAAAACACTCATTTGAAAAGATATATCCGCCCTTACGTTCATTACAGCATTATTTACAATAGCCAAGATATAGAAAGAACCTAAGTGTCCATCAATAGACAATTGGATAAAGAGAAGGTACATATGTACAATGGACTATTACTTGACCATAAAAAAGAAATGAAATCTTACCATGATGACAACATGGATGGATTTAGAGGGTATTACGCTAAGTGAAATAAGTCAGAGAAAAGCAAATGCCATGTGATTTCACTTATATGTGGAATCTAAAAAACAAAATAAATGAACAAACAAAACAGAAACAAAATCATAGATACAGAGAACAAATTGATTGTTGCCATATGGGAGGGGTTTGGGAAGAATGGGTAAAAGAGATTAAGAAGTACAAATCACCAGTTATAAAAATAATCATGAGGATGTAAAGTACAGCATAGGGAATATAGTCAGTACTATTGTAATAACTATGTACAGAGTCAGATGGGTACCAGACGTAAGGTTATCACTTTGCAAGGTATATAAATGTCTAATCATTATGATGTATACCTGGAACTAATATAATATTGTATGTCAACTCTAATTTTAAAAGAAATTTTAAAAAATGTAAAAAGATATTCCAAAGAGTTAAGTGTGAGAATGTTCTCTGTAGCATTATTTATAATAGCTGAAATTTTGGAAATAATCTAAATGCCTGCATTCAAGTTTCTTTAGGTTGTAAGTGACCAAGAACTCAACTTAAAAGGGTATAACAAAAACAAAATATAATTGGCTCTTTTGACTGAAAAATCCCCAAGAGAGTCAGGATTTAGGGCTGTTTTTGGTTCCAACAATGTCACCAGAATCCATCTTTTGAGTTGCCTTATTCTGAGGGTCAGATTCATCTTCTAACTGGCCAACTTAATGGTTCTCATTTGACCATCACCAAAATCCAAAGCATGAAAATATTCTCTTCCCAGAAGTTCTGACAAATATCTTCTTGCATCATACTAGTCCTAATGTGGTGACATATCCAACCTGAACCTAACCATATGGCTTTGCTAGAGCAATCTCACCCAAAATATATGGCTAAAATTGGGTAATGGGAGTTTGCCAAAGAAATGTGGGATACAATTACCACTAAGAGGGAAAATTGATTCTAGGCAATAGACATAATTATCTACTATGATGTCCAGTGATAAGCCATTGCTTAAATATATTATGATAAATCTATTAAGATTACGTTGAAGGATATTTTTACATGGAAAGTTTTCATAATATATTGTTAAGATAGGGGAAAAGCAGTCACTAATAGCAAATAATTACAACAAAATATTATTGTAGTTACCTTGGCAGGGGTTCATAAATCCTCTGAACTTGTAAGCTAAATTTTGTGTATAGTCATTCAGTATGCATAGCCTGCATAGCATTCACCTGGTTCTCAAAGGGTTATAGTTCCCAAAAAAGGGTAATAATGAATGAACAGGGCCCCTTTGTAATTTTCAAGATGAGGAAACTAAGGTTCAGAGAGGTTAAGTGTCCTCCTCAAGGTCACAGCAGTCTGCTAATGACAAAACATGGTAAGAATCCCAGTCTTCTGGGTACATATGTCTTTATGGATAAATGTTTTCAGAAATTTGGGCTAGAAAGATACGAGGAGAGGAATTGCTGGGTCATATGGTAATTCTATTCTTATATCTTGAGGAAACTCCATACTGTTTGCCATAGCAGCTGTACTAATTTATCTTCCTACAAACAGTGTATAAGCATTCCTTTTTCTCCACAGCCTCTCCAACACTTGTTATTATTTGTCTTGAAGACAGCCATTCTAACAGGTGTGATGTGATATCTCATTGCAGCATTATTTATAGTGTCCAAGACATGGAAATAATAAAGTGTCCTTTGATAGATGCTTGGATAAAGAAGATGTGGTATATATACACAATGGAACACTACTGTGCTATAAGAAAAGATGAAATACTGCCATGTGGGACAACATGGATGAATCTTGAGATTATTATGCTAAGTGAAAATAGTCAGACAGTAAAAGTCAAGAACCATATGATTTCACTGATACGTGGGATATAAAACTGAAAGCAACAAAGGAACAAGCCAAACAAATAAACAAAAACTCATAGACATAGACAACAGTTTAGTGGTTACTAGAGAGTAAGGGGGTCAGGGGGATGGTAGAAGAGGGTAAAGGGGATGGAAGGAGAACTGACTCTGAGTAGTCAACACATAATGCCATATATAGATGATGTATTGTAGAATTATACACTTGAAACCTATGTAGTTTTATTAATCATTGTCACCTCAATAAATTTTAATTAAAAAAAAAAGAATCCCAGTTTTCTGATCTCTGAACAGATGTTCTTTCCACTTTGCCATGCTGCCTTAACTTAGCTTGCTGGGCAGTATGGCCCAGGTTGCAAATCCTTGCAAATTAAAATTCTAGAAGTTGAGAACTGGATAAATTAATCTATGTTCAATGTATTACAGAAGTTAAGAAGTTCATAATACAAAAAAAACTTTCTCAAAGTTGGATCCATGAACCTCTTAGAAATGTGCCACAGACTTATTCCCAAGGGTCAACAAGTTCCTTATAGGAGTGTTTTCTTTTATAACAATCTAAAATTAATATTCTAAATCATCTTGATGACTCCTAGTAGAATATAAGCTCTGTGAGGGCAGAACCTTTTGCTTTTTTATTCACTCTGCCTAGAACAGGGCCTGATACATAGAAGTACTGGCATCTGAATTATTAATGAACAAACCAGTAACTAATTTCTGTAACACGACTTTAGTGTACATGCTTGTGTTACAGTCACACTGACACTAAGTTTTACTGCTTTAATTGTTAAAAACTAAGGAGAAAAGAGAAAGGTAGATTAAGTAAGTAAACTATATACTTGCACTTAGTAGGGGCCAAATAACATCCCAGTTTGCTGTATAAATGAATAAAGGAAATTGGTTAAATAGTTGAGTCATGACATGGTCCTATTAACTAGGTATGCCAAGTTCAAAGAAACCAGCCCCATAACAGATAAGATTAAATGAGATTATCAAAGATTATTTGGTTTCAGCAAAACATCATTCAGCTTACTAAATTTTTGGTTTTGTTTATGTTTATCAATTTCCTTCAATACTGTAGAAGTTACAAGCATTAGAAATCTATGCCCAATTTTATGTGCTTAAGTATTTACATAATTTACAGTAAATAATTTAAGTCAACATCAGGAGTCTGAAATAGTTTTTCCTCTAAAAGTTGTCTTTATATTATTGAAGTTTTTCAAAACCAATAAAGTAATGTAAATGTGGATCAAGAATTAGGAATTCAAATCAGTTTGGTAAAAGGCTTACTGTATAACCCTCACTGAGTTTTATGGAACTACTGTGGTTCCATTTTCATTCATAAAAGTGGGATTAACTTGAAAAGTATTCAGCAGAATAATTTTATTAATCATAAATTTAAGAATCTGAAATAACCTGGAAAAACATTCAGTCTGACAAATGAGGTAGCTCAGAGGCATTACAGTGACTTGCCCAAGGTCACCTAATAAGTCATGGTAGGAGTGGGTTGAGATTCTAGATCTAATCGTTGCCTCCAATGAAAAATGCCACACACTGTAAAAATACCTTTTAATGGTAATGATGCTTTAACTCAACAGCCTATTGTTCTTAAATTGATTCCTGGGCACTATTCTTGTTACGTTTTTTTAAGTACAAAGAAAAGCAGCATACCATTCTGGATTTATACAATCAGATTTGAGGGCTGACATTATTGTAATTGCTTGGTCCTTGAGTCAACTGGCAGTGAATCAACCATTAACATGAAAAGCATGTAAGGAAGCAGGAAGATCTTGGCAAAGCATAAATGTACTTAGGAAGAAAAGCCAAATTTGAACCTATCAACCTTGGCAGTTTTCCTTTAAGAGAGCACAGAAAAGCCACAGTGGCCTTGGAAATTAAAACTGTGTCCTAAATGAATGAGGGAGGCTGCAAATATGAGGAGCTGAGGAAAGAATAATAAGCAGTTGAAGCCTCTATACACCAGTCAGGGTTTTTAAGATACATTTGGGATTCCATGTAATAGATGAAGCATTGGAATGAATAATAAGACCAAACTATAAGAATAATTCTCCTCCTTATCCTAGACTCAGATCAATCAGTGTGACAGTGCACAATTTATATTTAAATGTAAATTTCAAAACTAATTTTGATTTCCAAATAGCAGATGGTAATTCAGTTTGAAACACAGTCAAAAGAAAGATCCATTTAGTTTGCTTAAAAGGTTTTAGCAAACCAGGTGAAAAACAAAGTTCATACTGGTCATGGGTTTCAAAAAGTACACTGGAAACTGTGGACTTCCCATGGACATTCTAATCAATTCAATTCAATCAAAGTCCTAACTAAACCAGAATCCTCTGGTTTCTTGCTGAAATTGTTCTGAAGACTTACAAGATACCCAGTATCAACCCATTCCCATCAGGGTTCCTCTCTAGGAACAGTTCAACAAGTAGACAGTACGCTATACTCTGGCTTTTTTTTTTTTTTTTTTTTTTTTACAGGGGAGAGCGCGAACGCAGTCCCCCACTACCACAAATTATGCAGTCGAGTTTCCCACATTTGGGGAAATCGCAGGGGTCAGCACATCCGGAGTGCAATGGATAAGCCTCGCCCTGGGAAAACCACCTTCGTGATCATGGTATCTCCCCTGCCAGGTAAGTATACTCTGGCTTTCTTTACTGGGCATTTCAGGCCTCTCCTTATAGTTGTCATACACCCTAGACTTGCTGGAATGGTCTCAAGCTCAGTTTTTCTATCCCATTATCTAACCATAAGTCCCCATATTTTGGCTAGGGAAATATGATCTCCCTGACTTGGCACAAAAGTGAACCAAAAGGCCCCCTTTGAAGCAGGCCTAAACTTTGGCATTAAAGATGAGTTCCTGGTTAGCATCATGTGGAAGCCAGTTTCTTAGAAAGAGGATCTATAGACAGCAAGGTAACATCTTACTATGAATTTACTGGCCGTGGAGTGAAGAGTACACTCCCATTTCTGAAGACACTGCACTTAACTAGCTTTACCATAACTACAGAAATCTGCTACAGAATGACAATTCTGACACCACTGTCTGAAATATTTGTGTTCAAAGAACATTCTCTAATTGAGGCACTATGGGCACCCACAAACACCATCTATAAGGAAACTGATATTTATAAAACAATTTTATTTCTCCCTGTAAAATAACTCCCATGCATTCTGGATTCTTCATTGCTAACAGAACTTATATTTGTTTCACTTAGGAAGAGAGGTACAAAATCTGTAAACTTTAACTTTTTTATCACTTCTTTGTTTTTAAAGCGGCCTAGTAATTAGTTGGAAATATTCAGTTGATTGCTTCCAAGTGACAAGCTTTTCTTTTCGTTAGCAAGAAAGCAAATCCAAGGAGAACTCTAGTTTATAATTATCACTTAGCCAGCCAGGAGTGGCCAGTGACACTCACAATTCAGGTATTTTCTCTGGGAAGCTGATTTTTAATCTTTTTTTATAGTATTTATTTACTTATTTTCAATTACAGTTGACATTCAATATTATTTTATACTAGTTTCAGGTGTACAGCATAGCGATTAGACATCTGTATAATTTACGAAGTGATTTTCCCCCACCTCGATTTAGTCTAGTACCCACCTGTCACTATACATAGTTATCACAATATTATTGATTATATTCCCTATGCTGTACTTATATCACCTTGACTATTTCATAACTACCAATTTGTACTTCTTACTCCCCTCACTTTCACCCAACCTCCCAACCCCCATCCCATTAGCAACCATCAGTTTGTTCTCTGTATCTATGAGTCTCTGTTTTGTTTGTTCATTTGTTTTTCTTCAGATTCCACATATAAGTGAAATCACATGGCATTTGCTTTTCTCTGTCTGATTTATTTCACTTAGCGTAATACCCTCTAGGTCCGTCCATGTTGTCATCATGGCAAGATTTCATTCTTTTTTATGGCCAAGTAATAGTCCGTTGTATATACTGCCTCTTTATCCGGTTGTCTATCAATGGACACTTAGGTTCTTTCTATATCTTGGCTATTGTAAATAATGTTGCAATGAACATAAGGGTGGATACATCTTTTCAAATGAGTGTTTTGGATTTCTTCGGATAAACACCCAGAAGTGGAATTGCTGGGTCATAAGGTAGTTCTATTTTTAATGTTTTGAGGAACCTTCATACTGTTTTCCACAGGGGCTGCACCAACTTACAATCCCACTACATTGCATGAGGGTTCACCTTTCTCCACATCCTCGTCAACACTTGTTGTTTGTTGATTTTTTTATGAAGTGGTATCTCATTGTGGTTTTAATTTGCATTTTCCTGACGTTTAGTCATGTTGAACATCTTCTCATATGTCTATTAGCCATCTGTATGTCCTTTTGGGAGAAATATCTATTTAGGTCCTCTGCCCATTTTTTAATTGGATTATTGGTATTTTTTGGTGTTGAGCATGTGAGTCTTCATAAATTTTGGATATTAACCACTTACAGAATGTATCTTTTTTATTTTTAAATTTTACATGCCTGCCTAGAAGAAACAAGCACAGTCCTCCTTGATCTCAGGTACGTCACAACACCAAGAAGATGCTCTTCTGCACTCTGAGGGGAATTGTGTCCCCCAAAATTATTGAATTTTGGTGAGTGCATTGTGGCATATTATCTTACTCAGCTGAAATTCCCACCCCACCCCTGGCTCAGGTGGCAACCATGAAGACAATGTCCCAGATTCCTGGTGCAGGTTGCTAGGGCTAGAGGTAGCAATATGGACCTGTTCTCAAAAAATTGTGGTTGTATAATTTGACCTACCTCGTGCCTCCCTGAGTGATCAGCTTAGGGGCGTGTCTACTCTCCTTATCCCCACTCACTATGGAGCTTTCTCAGGGCTTAAGAGTAGAGTGGTGGGAATATAAATTGTACAGCTCCTTTGGGAAACATTTGGCATTTCCTCAAAATTTAAACACAGAAGTATAACCAACTATTCCACTCCTAGTTATATATCCTCAAAAACTGAAAAGAAGTATTCAAACAAAAAGTTGTATGTGATGTTTGCAGCAGCACTATTCACAATAGCAGAAGGTAGAAATAACCCAAATGCCCATCAACTGATAAATGGATAAATAAAATGTGGCATATTCATATGATGGAATATTCAACCATAAAAAGAATGAAGTACTCATACTTGATACAACATGGGTTAACCTTAAAAATATAATGCTAAATGAAAAAAGTTAAACAGAAAAGGCAACATACTGTATTATTCTATTTATATGAAATATACAGAGTAGGCATTTATGGAGAAAGAATGCAGATTCATGGTTTCCAGGGGATGGGAACATGGGAGACTGGAAAGTGAGTCATCAACTGGTGCAAGTTTCCTTTTAAAGTGAAGAAAATGTTCTGGAACTAGATATTACACAATACTGTGAATATACTAAGTGCTAATAAACTTTAACATAGTTAAAATGGGGAGTTTTATGAACTTTAGCACAGTTCATTTATTAGTTGTAAACTGATAAACAAATTCAGTAACGTTGCAAAATACAAAATCAATATACAAAAAAAATTTTGTGTT